>NC_137254.1:26782103-26854662 GCF_965637545.1 Phallusia mammillata
GCAACGAGCTTTCCATCACTACTCCAACCTTCCGCAAAAGACCGAAGTGTGGTAAAAAAAAATATCACAACAACATACAAACGACCACCAACACTCGGAAACCTCCTTACCCGCTACAGGCGGCTAGCGCAAGTCGGGGAAAACAGTTCCATGCCTATTGGGGGCTCATCTGCACCTTGTGGACACTGTGCTTTGTGTGGACACTTTGGAAATCACAAAGGAATGGTTGACTATACCACTAACATACAAAACAAAAAGGGTGTAACAAAGTTACGGCAAACACTCACATGCCGCAACTATGGCATATATGCTGCCACCTGCACAATATGCCAAAAGCAGTATGTCGGTCAAACGAAAAATAAGTTTTCAGTACGTTGGACGGGACACAGATCTATGTGGAATTCATTCAAACCGGGTGATTATAACGAAAAGGCAGCCCTTTGTCAGCACTATGCCACAGAGCATAGCGCCAATGCCCGTGACCCTATCAGCACGTGTTTTCGGGTGCAGTTTTTGGAGCAGCCACCTATCCATCTACTGGACATCTCTGAAAGTAAGTGGGCCAGCAAGATTGGAGCTGAAATAAACATACAAAAAATGTTTTTACCCTACATTAAATAACATTTTATTCTTTTATTCCTACGCGCATTTTGTCCGTTCATTTTTATCAGTGTTTCCGCCATTGTTTTTTACAACGCTTCTGCCGTCCTTATCTACCTTCTTTTGCCCCGCGCCACAGATTGAGCGTTTTTCCTTTTCTTTACATCTTTACTAGTGCGTGTTTGGCCGCGCCATCTGCAGGTCCCAGTTCTACCTTACTGTCAGCAGGTTTTAATACGTTTGTTTGTGCTTTATAGTTTAACTTGCATACCATTTTTTAGCGCTGTTTTGTTTTTAGATACTGACGATGCCTATTACTTAGGCGAAATATATATGTCTAATAAAACGGTGGACGACTTCAGACTTGTCAAAGTTTTCAGTCTGTTGTTACCAAGGTAAAATAAATTCTTCAAATTTGCACACTGCCTCACTGCAATTGCTGAACCTGCTGTTTTATGGACTGCCAAAATTATATGCATATTGTAGCAGTATGCCAATGTATGTCAGTCAGTTAGTCATCGCTCTGAAACCGAGAACTACTTTACGACGTGTCATATTTTTTGTGTCATACAGCACTGTTGAGCAAATGTCCTTAGCAACACTACATTTAAAAATGAAATGTGACAGCCCTCTAAGACGCTTAAATTAGTTTATCATCCATGGGATGCACGGGGAAAATGTTTCAAGCGTTTAACCTGAAAACTACGGATCGGTAACAAACTTCTCGCGGACCTGCACCAGGCCGCGGACCGGCGGTTGCCGACCACTGCTTCAAATAATATTAAAAGTCACCAAAATGACCAATTAAATTAATCTGTCATGACCTCGTTTCTGTACTAAACTTTTTGTCTGCAACATTTCATGAGATACGTCTGACTAATATAAGTTTATTAGCGTTCTGCTAGACCAATTTTAACATTGTGCAACCAGTTTAGCAAGGGCTTAACTTAAAACCTAAAAAAAAACACTATTTTATTTAAAATTTTATGTATGATTTGTCAAATATATTGCTTTTTTGCAGTGTAGCCCTGTTCTAACGTAGTTCCGAAAAACAAGGCAGTTATTCAAACACACATTCGCCTCAAAATTAACACTTCATTTTGCCATTGTATCTTTTTTGTTGTTATTAGGCGGCCATCCGGGCTAAAGCAAACGCCCTGCGCACATCCTGGTTTTATTGGGATGTAACCCTTGAGCTACTCGCAATATATACATCCCGTTCCTGGGTGCTGATTGGCCATGCAACCGCCATCATCCAACTTTCAAGCTTGATAAAATCGTCACCAACTAAAATGGGCGAATAAGCACGATTTTGACAAGGTAAAGAGCTCGTGATGAAGCGTTAAACTGCGCTAAAGGTCAGATTTGGAGGTTGATTGATCGAATCGAAGTGATGGTTATGTAAGAATATGCGTTTGTTACAATTACTGCTGTCACGGTGTCGCTATTTGCAGCCTCTTATCGTGACTTGCGCTTTTCTGCTGACACTGACTGCGTCTTACCTGGCGTGTCAAGAGTGGGGTTATTTGTGGGTTAATTTAGGATGTTAATCAACGTTGACGTGTCAGGTTGAGGTCTTCCATGTTCAAAATGATTTTTTAACGCTGTTCAAATTTGTCGCTATGTCATGATGAACTGTAGGCTGCAGACGGTACTGTTTGCGTGATATTGTGACTTGTATATAAAGTTATTATGCTGTTGTCATGTCTCCGCTTGGTGTTAAAAGCGTTTTTATTTTTCGGAGAATAAGTAATTTTCTAGCGTTTTCGGGCTTTGGGTTCGAAGAAATCAATCAGTCAACCAATCAATATAACTTATTTGTTTCAGCGCCCAAGTATAATAATAAAGAAAGGTAACATACGAATAAACGTGTGTAACAAGCGTTGGAACAAAAGGGGTGCAGCTGGAGCAACAATTCACTATTTTTACAAGCTGATACATGTATTTGTTGTCGGCAAATTTATGTATAATTGTTGCGAAACAGAAGAAAAAAGTAAGAGAGTTAGGAAAGAACAAAGAAATACTTTGGTCAAACGCCTTTTGTGAGGTTTGGTACAACAACAACAAAAAGTGCAAAAACACTGCGTCCTAAAATTAACATAGGAACCCTTTACATAGGAACGGATTATTTAAGGCCGGACCGACTGTTTGGCTCAAGCCGTTCATGGTTGTCACGCAATGCTTACGCGTCGAAAATTTGAAACGAGACAGTCACGTTTTGCAAAAAGAACTAGATCACCTCATTGGTGTAAACACCCTGCAGGATTTCACGTACTTCGTCATGGTTATTACACATAACACGGTCATACGTATACTTTCTTGCGACAAAATGCGGATATGCGGTGTTGCACTATAAACAATACTTGACCTCACGTGGCATGTTTTAAATGCAGAATACAAAGACCTAGATTTCGTTTCCGCTAGAACTACAAAAGGTTGAATCAATAAAGTTTGAAGTTACTGTATAACAGCACGGCCGGAAAACAAATGTAAGTGTCTTGTGAATCTGTTTGCTCACACCATGCACATTCAATCGTGTGTATATACTGTATACAGATCAGAGTTGTTAACCGGCCTGAAATCGGAGCCCGAACCCGGCCCAAAAGTACAAGCCCGAAATCTGGCCTGAACCCGAGTTGCCGTTTTGGTCCGTAAGTTCAATTATTGCCTCCTACGGGAAGCAAAGACAACAAATATGGACAATAAAAGGCACTGGCCTTGAACAATACGATTTTGTGGCTGCTGGTCATTAGGTTAGGTCGAGCAACTAGCTACTTAGCTATAGAAAAGCAAGATTGACAATGAGATTGCTCGGTTATAAGACAATTGTAAAAGCACTTTCCACAAAAATAAAGAAAATCAAAATCACATATTATTGTATAAAGTATATTTCAACGAATAATTCATGTGCGGTATACAGTACGGTTGTTCAGCGCAGACAGTAAGTCCAGTAAGTTTTAAGCTGCGCTTTGTCACTTTAACCAGAGATGGATTACATTGTAATTCAAGATTTAGGTGAGATGTGCAGCAATGGGCATAAAAATCGGCAAGTATAAACGACTCTCAGCATCCCATGTTAAAGATCAGTTACAGTGCGGCTGCCAGATGTAGTTTCTTCTTTTGGTTTCATCTTTATACAACTCTTAAAGGGCCAAACAGCAATCTCAAACCAAGTCTCGAACGAGAGGAAAACTCCCAGCAAGTTGAGTGTCATATTTACAGAGAAGAACATCCATGGAAGATGCGGAGCAGGTGGAGCTCTCAAATAAGCTGAAGCTATAGCATCCGTTGTCATGCAAACCATCACCATAACGCCACATCTCTTCAACAGTCGGATCATCCTTTTGGCGTTCTGGCGTGCGGCCTGAAATCGAAGAGGATATCCAAAGAGGAAGAGCATTAACAGTTGACCGACAGTGGTAATGCCGGTCGACATATAGGCTGGCCATTGGGTGGCATCGCTTTGTACAAGCAACTCGCATCCGTTTGCTGAAGAAGTAAACTGGTTAAACGCTACGTAGAGCACAAGCGTCAATAGGAGACCCATAAGTATTACTACGATGCTTGCCCAACTGAGAAAAATGAGACATTTATTGTAATGCTGCTTCAGTACCGGGTGCTGGTAAAATGCTCGTTGCCTTAACCATAAGAAGATGTACACAAGACATATAGTGATAATGTAGCCCACGGATGAGGCCTGTAATGCTCCTCGACAGGCAGATTCTCTATCAGGAGCGTAACCAACATTGAAACTAGCCTGGTCGGAACATAAGCGCACAAATCCACAAACCATCGCAAGCACGCCAATACCGTAAACACGGCTGGCCCCGGCCTGGGCAGAATGTTTGGATTTCTTTTCTTTCCATTTTCCAGTTTGAACTCCGTATAATGTAAGAGTAAAAGTCATCCATGTGAGAATGGCAAGACAAACGGCGTTGACAGTGACGGAAATAACCCAAGTTTGTTGTTGGTATTTGTTTGCATACTGAACAGTTGTTAAGTTCGCTGCAGCCGTTGAGTTTGACATGATGAAGGTAACTTCCTTCCTGTGTCGATACTTAGGATGTTTGGGCTAGCACAAACGCAGATACAAGCAAACTTTCAAAAACCAGTTTTTCTTCTTAGGAAATTAATCTTTAACCTTTGTCAAATAAATATAGCAAACAATCGGCGCACATACAGAATATACTTTCAATAGTTTGACAATCGCTGCACAAAAAAACAACATCAAACAACATTTAAAAAAAAACATTCTCAGAGCAATATACAATAAAAACGTCGATAGCGAACTACTCCTGGTCAATTTTAATCTTATTACTAGTCCAGACACAACGTGAAGTGAGAACTATAATGCGCACATAGCACATTTGCATAATACCCGGTTGACAACGCTTTTTAGTGTCAAGTCAGCTGATTTAAGTTTAGCTCTGCATAAATCTAATGCAAAAAATTGATTGCAAGCAAAATCATTGCGCTGCCGTGTACAACATTTTAATGAATTGAACTCATAGTTTGTGCACAAAATACCTTAATCTTATTTACAATACACGTCCCAAAGGCTAACTTGATTTTTCTTGCTTGTATAATAACGATGCGCTAACAGGGACAGTTTGACACTGGGTATTTCCGATTTATACATCCGTTCTTGGACGCTGGTTGGCCATGCAACCGCCAAGCCTGATAAACTCGTCACCAACTAAAATGGGAGCAAATAAACACGATTTTGAAAAGGCGAAGAGTTCGTGATCAAGCTTTAAACTGGACTAAGGTCAGATTTGGAGGTAGATTGATCGAATCGAAGTGATGGTTAAATAAGAATACGCATCTGACACAATCACTACTGTCACGATGTCGCTATTTGCGGCCTCTTATCGTGACTTGTGTTATTCTTCTGACACTGACTACGTCTTACCTGGCGTGTAAAAATAGAAATTTGCGGGTTAATATAGACGCAGAGTTATAAACGGGCCTGAAATGGGAGTCCCAACCCGACCCGAAAGTACAAGCCCAAAACCCGACCCGACCCGAACCCGAATCGTTTTTAAGAAACCCATTTAGGCCCGAAAGTTTGATTGACAGGTCTATGCATTAAAGCCTAAGGAAAAGTCAAGACAACAAACACAATTGGTCTTAAACAAGGCGTTTTAGGGGTGTTTGACATTAGGTCAAGTCAAGCAACTAGCTATTTAGCTAGTTAAATTTATTCAAAAAATACTGACACAGAGTGTAAAGTCAGGCCCGAATCAAGCCCGTTTTCTGTTAAAAAAAACCTAAGCCCTAGTATGTGCACAAAATATCTTAACCTAATTTACAATACACGTACCAAACTCTAACTTGATTTTCTCGGGGCTCTAGCTTGTTTACAATATAAACGATGCTCTAACAGTCTAACAGGAACAGTTTGACACTCGGCATTTCCACCGCCTGACTTAAAAGTGAATAATCACGTATCCGTCAAACAGTAAATTGATAGGTGTTACGTATGTTACGTCAGTGGACGTTGTAACGGTGATTAGTGTCATAATTGTTTTGGTGGCAAAATTCCCGCAAAAACGTACTTCGCTGAACCACAGACTTTAAACCAGTAGCAATGCTACAATCGGCTATGTATAACAACACGACCTTTCTAAAGTTGTAAACGGGTCTGAAGTTGGAGCCCGAACCGCCCCGAACCCAAAAGTACAAGTCCCAAGCCCGGCCCGAACCCGAATATAGCGTTTGAGAAGCCCGCTCATGCCCCAAAAAGTTTGATAGATAGACTTATATATATTGAAGCCTGAGAACAGACCTAAACAACAAACGCAACAGAAAATAATAGAAAATTGTTTTCGAACAAGGCATTTAGGACTGTTTGACAATAGACCAGGTCCAGCTAAAGGCTATACTTAGCTAGTTAAAATTTAAACACAACCCATTTTTCTGAAAAAAAAACGATGGCCGAACCCTGCCCGACCTACTACTCTGAGATACGTGGACAAGCGGAGATGGCAATTCCGGTTTTCACGACACAAACATGGGGCTTTTTTTACAAAATTTTTAATGATGTTCTAACGGTATTACTACCCACAAATTCATGCCACGAGCCTACTCAAGACGGTAGAGAAATTACAACGGTTTAACATGATACAAGACTATTTATTATGTGAAAATAAAGTAACAATTTAACCTGTTACATTGCTTGTTTTTAGTTTTTATTATGCCATTTTCTTAAAATTCGACCTTACATGCACAATGCACTCTGCTTTCTCTTTATTATTGATATCAGCTGGCACGAACCACTGTTGTTTGGAAAAACGTTGGCACGAGAGGTCATTACACATGGAAATAACAAGTAAATTGGCACGCGTCGCCTCAAAGGTTGCCGACCCCAGGCTTAGCCCGTGTAACTTTCCTTTCAGCATGCGGAAGCAATCGGGAGTGTGATAATATTGAGAAATCGCTTGAAAGCTAAACAAGCCTGGTCCGAGAAACCGAAACCGGTCATCGATGGAACCTCTCTATCAACACATTAAATGACTTGATTTCCAAATTTACAACAGCTTTTAGTGGCTTGTGAAAATTTCAACGCATAAGCTTCAGTAAACACAGTATCGCCTATTGAAGTACCCTCTTTTTATATCACATGTCAGTTGATAATGCAGAACCATAATGGACTGATGGCGTGGATAACAATGTAATACATATTTGCACGTGTTCAAATTTAAATGAATGAGCCCGAAATGCCATGGCATTTAACAATACTATTCAGTATTAGGCCTATATCAAGTAAATAACTTTGAAAATAATAAGGCCTTTAACCACTCTATTTTATGCGTACCTAAATGTAGTCTACAATAAAGGGAAACTACAAGAGGTCATGGCTTGTGCTTTTTGTAAACATATATTACACCATAGAGAGTAATAGAGGGATTGTTGACATAAGTATATCCCCTCCCCATCAATCTTTACCCGGAAAATCCGGCGAGAAAAATGACAAAACGACACCGAAACCGACTGAAGGAGTTTGCAGAGATTACGAGAAAGTTCTCAAACCACAAGATGTTATTGCCACACAATATAAAGGACCTCCTGGTAAGTGGTCTATTCATACAGGGAAACGGACCTTGGACAGCGAAAGACGATAAACAGGAAGAGTTTTGAATAAAGGCAACTGAATTACCAACTATAGCTAAGGATTTGTATTGTTTCGAAGAAGGAAACCCGCATAAACAAAATTTTGAATAACTGAAAAATAGTATTAAGACACGAATTAAGGCGCAACCATAGCAAAAATGAATTGATTTTGTTTTTTTACAGATGAGTGTTTCATGTAGGTTTTGTTAAAAAAGTGTAGTCGTTTGTTGAGGAAATTGGCGTTTAAGACTCACGTGTTTAAATCGTTAGTACTAAAAACATAAACCGTTTTTCGTTGGTGTTACAAACTGTAAATTGCCTATGAAGTAGGCCTTTGGAAAATAACTTTTACGGACATAAAAAGAAATCTCGGCTGAAATCATAGTTATAAAAAGCTACTTCTTTTTGAAACAATGAATTACTGTTTGCTTACAGGTCTGCAAACGCAACACGGTTATTGTCTGTTGCTAACTGCACAAACTCGTTTAAGATATTCTACAGGAAAAATTGAACTATTAAAGAAAAAATGACAACGTCGAGTTATGACACGGACCCGACTTGGGAAAACAGCGTGACGTCAAGTACCCTTAACGTGACGTCACATGTCTGGAATGCAGATGACGTCAGGATCGAGCGTTTTGCCTCAATGGTGTTTTCCTGGGCAAGTTGCTTGCTGACATCGTACATAATTGTTGCGCTAACTGTTCATGGCATCAAGAAACACCTATGTGTCTGCAGTAGAGGTAAGTGTCAAGCATTGACAATTCCGCTTAAGGCGGAGAATAAAAAAAATCGACTTTTACACTGTAAATGTCAGGACTTATTTTCTTGTCTTCCCTACGCATTAATATAGCTTAACAATATATACGGATTTAGCACAATATATATGCACAATATGGATTTAGCTAAAATATATATTCTTAGGGTTTTCGATGCGAATTTGAGCATATGTTTTCTGATAGTGGTGTTGCGCTGTCTTTTAATTAGTCTTCGTAGAGGGCGTGACTCTATGCGCCCAGACAGCACAGCACAGAACGGTTCTCAACGCGCCTTTCCTCGCGCTTAACAACTCCAAGGCACCAAGAGCGAAAATTACGAATTCTTTTATTAAGGCAATAAGGACAGAGGTGGCGCTCAAGGGTTCAGTAGCAAGACGAGCAGAAAGGCAAAAGCGGTTTCTGCAAATATGCACTAATGTAGTTAAGGAAACAGACGATAAATTATCAGTACAGTTGACTCTTACCGAACTATTATAGGACCAGAGTCACAGTAACATTCAAAGCGATCAGTAGATTTTAGGTTCTGCAAATACAGTATCAAATTCAATAAACATCACAAAAACACATTAGTAACGAACTGCGAGACTTTAAGCAACAAGGCTTAGCGGAATAATACAGTTATTTACAGCAACAGCAAGTTGGCTGACGACGGTGGGATCCGTGGGCCAGAAATGCACAAATTACACATTGGACGACCGGCAACAGTTCAGTTAGCACAAATTTCCTATTCGCTACCAAAGAAACAAACATAATAGGTCAATTAGATAAAGCAGTGGTCGGCAACCACCGGTCCGCGACGAGTTTGCTACCGGGCCGTATAATTTTTCTGGATAAATGCTCTAAGACATTTTGCCACTGTATCCCGGGGATGAAAAACTAATTTATGTGTTTTCATTGCTAAATATTTGTGGTTTTTTGAAGGCCGGTCCGCAGTAAAATTCTAGTTTCAAAAACGGTCCGAAGTAGAAAAAAGGTTGCCGATCCCCGAGATAAAGCATGCTGCCTCTATAACATCGCTAATAAACACGATGCAGCCACGCTTACAAGACGTGACTTCAGTAAAACAATGCTAAGGTTGTGACATCATAAGCACCGATTGTGTGATAGATAAAAATGGGGACTTCTAGCCTGCAGAACGTTAGTGTGTTGGGAACAACTGGCAGCCCCCGGATATGGCTAACCAATCACAGCAACGCTTACAAGAGTGTTTTATTTTTATAGTTCCACGGTCATCGGGAGCAAGCCAGAGCTCGAAACGGGACGCAGCCATTCTGCACAACATAACCATTCTTACCGCACTTTCAGTGCTAGTTTACATGATTATCGAGATGCCGCTCTTTTGGCAGGTCGAAGCACCGTTCTGTACAATCTACCACGGGGTAAAGATAGTCTGCACGGCAGCTGGACTGTTTACAGTGTATTTTACCTTGTGGTATCGCGTCTACACCGTGTTTTACCTTAACCCACTGTTGCGAAAGTCCACCAGCAGCCTCACACGTACAATGAATAAGCTCACGGTGGTACTGCTATTTGCTATGACAGCGGCGAACATGGCTACGTTTTTTACCTCGCCGCTTTACCAAACGACCCCCATCGGTTGCGTCAAAGTCCAAAAGACAAAAGACGCAAAGCTGAAATGGGGATTTTTGGTCAGCACAACATTGCTTTTCCAAGGCCTTCTTTTGTTTTCGCTGCTCTACCCTTTGTGCTCGCACCAGCGGAAACTGGAACAGCGGGGAATGCAAGGTCGATCTATAATGCCATTAGTAAAGAGGGCTGCGATTACTGCAGGTGTTTGTATGGCTTCGGATGCCGCAAACGCAATTTATGCGTTGACCAATAAGCAAAAAGTTGTGTACACGCGACATATTGTGTATGGCGTTAACATGTTGGTGAATTTACTTGCATTGCTGCTGTCCTTTGCAGACTGGAGAACTAAACTGTTTCCATTCTGTACAGACGACATCAATGTACGAAAAAGAGCAAGTGTAGTAACAATGAAAACAAAAAGCTACAGATCATCTGTGATGTGAACACTCTATAAACGATATTTTATCATTTTTCGTGTGTTCACTGGAGGATCAGCTGTTTTTATAATGTTTTGTTGAGCTGCAAGTAAATAAAAACGTCGATTGCCATTATATATCCATCCTAATTAACAGTAATCCTCGGCAGAATATATTTAACATTTTTTGTTGGCTTCATTTACGAATGTACTAATATACATTGCATTGTACGGTTACACTCAGCGAAGTCCAGTGATAAACGCTCTGCTTTGAAAATGCAAAATATTATAAACTTCAATAAATCAGCATTGATAGCTGCAATTAGATTGATTTTTAGAATATTTTACGAGTGCAGCTAACTGGACCGTATTTGTAAGCAGCAAACATGCAACTAAGTTTTGGGTTCTGCGAGTTGGTCTTAGTTCTAAATCAGGCCACTGCACCACGTCGAGGTGCCAACTCTCGCAGTGGGTCTCTCGTTAGGTGACAGTGGAGAGACCCTCGTCTGGCGCAGAACCAGGCCGAGACGAGGAAGACGACACTGGTCTATTTGCAGAAGAAAATTTCTGCAAATGGACGCCTAGAACATACCTCTGCGCTTACGTGTAAACGTATATGTTGCCAATGATTCAAAATTATTTTGCATTGATTGTTTGATTTTCCCCAATACTTGTATATATTCCATTACAATTTTCCATTTTGTTTTGTTTTTTGTACAAATCCTAAACAAGAAAGAGGGTTAGCTTTAAATGTTTATTATTCTAAAGTCACCCATCAAATTTCCATGACAAATCCTTCACAAACTGTGCCGCATCTAAAAAACAAAAACATGTGTTAATTGTGAAATAAAAACAACGAATTCCGCATTTTTAATCTTCATCCAAAAATCTGCAAAACAAAAAACACAGTGTTAGTTTGTGACGTAACAACAAACAATGCTCAGCTTGAAAACTCGTTCCAAAATCAGCATTTCCAGTTCCTTGGTCCTATGCAGGCAGACTCTGTCACTATGACCCTGTACTTGTGAATATTAGCTTCTGACGATGGCGGCCCGATTTGTCTGACTGCCTTAACCACGAAGCAGCTCGCAGTATTCAGTAAAACTAAACTGGATCTGAGTTCGCAGCGCCGAGTTAAGAGAGAAAATATAAAAACCAAACCCATCACATTCACATCAATATAATCTAAGTTAAGTAACAAAATTTAAAATTACATTTACCAAATAAGGAAGGAAGAGCTAACGCCTAAACCGCGACGTGTGTTTCACAACAAGTTAAACCTAGAAAGATTTTACACAAATTTAACAACTTTAAAATATTCATCTTGTGTTTTGGTTCTAATTTCAAAGCAGTATATTAAACTACTTTTAGGTTCGAAATCCAAGTAGTACATTAAACTACTTTCAGGTTCAAAATCCAAGTAGTATATTAAACTACTTATTTCAAGCAGTATATTAAACTGCGTAAAGGTTCGAACAAGTTGGTTTCCTGTGGAAAATATAGGGTGGTTAGTTTCTCTACTTTAAGTAGTTGCCACTAAAATTTAGTCGTGGACAACTAAAATATCATTTCATATGAAAGTAACCACCAATGTTTGGTTATGGTCAATTAAAAATATTTTGTAATTGACTTTTTTGGATCAAGTTGCCACCAATAGTTAGTTGTGGACAACATAAGAAACGTTCAAACCCAAAGTAACCACCGAAGTTTAGCTATGGTCACTAAAAAAGTTTGTAAGTTGCCACTAGAAGTTAGTCGTGGACAACAGAAATAACGTTCCAAATAGACCGCCAATGTTTAGTTACGGTCACAGAAAAATATCAAAGAGGCAACCCGTGGTTAGTTGTGGTCATAAAAAAAACCCAAAGTAGTTACCAATGGTTAGTTGTGGTCACAGAAAAACCCAAAATAACCACCAATGGTTAGTTGTGGTCACAGAAAAACCCAAAATAACCACCAATGGTTAGTTGTGGTCACAGAAAAACCCAAAATAACCACCAATGGTTAGTTGTGGTCACAGAAAAACCCAAAATAACCACCAATGGTTAGTTGTGGTCACAGAAAAATAGCAAAGTGGCCACCAATGGTTAGTTGTGGTCACAGAAAAATAGCAAAGTGCATGGCCACCAATGGTTAGTTGTGGTCACAGAAAAATAGCAAAGTGGCCACCAATGGTTAGTTGTGGTCACAGAAAAATAGCAAAGTGGCCACCAATGGTTAGTTGTGGTCAATAAAAAACATTTTGTTTCCCAAAAATCCCATACCCCCTACGATTGAACCAGTTTAGAACACTGTTCAATCGTATTTAAGCTGAAGCCACTTGTGTTTTCTTTTGATTATAAAGCTGTTTTTCGTTCATCTTGTACACGATTGGTTGAACTTGCATCGAATCGTACATGATTGGTTGCTCATCTTCTTCAGTGCGATTTGCACCTAACGTTATTTAAGCCTAACTCACAAACATTCCCACACAAACATACTTGTGGAACCGCCATCGTCCTGCGCGCCCCTATAATGCCGCCGCAACTAGATCACAAACAAAAACAAGAAAAAAACAACTTCTGAGCTTGCTATCTACCTGACTTCCACACAAAATTTAGCCTATGAAAAGTAAAATGTGAGGCTGCCGCGCCTGACAGTGTAAACTTCACCAAAAGCAAAGTTATGAAACAAACAGTGTTTTCGAGTGGGTTTACAAAGCCGAGTCAACAAGGAATGCGAGATTTGGGAAATTATTAAATAAAAAAATAAGCTAATAATAATAATAATAATAAACCATATGCAGACTTCATATGAAAGAAAACAATGATTAAAATCTGTGGAAAAAATGTACCTGTGGAAAAAATGTACCTGTAGAAAAATGTACCTGTAGAAAAATACACGAACAGCAAGAACCGCTGGGTGGCAGGCTTTGCCACAAGAACGAAGAACATGTGCATCTGCATGACATCGCAACCCAGCCGCAGTCTAGGGTCTTCTTACGGAAGAATAAACTGCGAGTGGATCGTTCAGCCAATACAGATGCACGACACTGATAGAGCAGTGCGACAGAAAGCGACAATTCCCTACTTTACAATGCGCCCAAGCTTATGGCGACATGGAAACCACGTGTAAACAGCGGCAACAGATAGAACAGACAGAAAATGGACACTGAATCAAACAACAACATCATCATCAAAGACGGACCCTCCCGAATTCTGACATGTTTAGGGGGGAATTGAAAACATCCTTACGGTATTTTTAGCCGGCGTGCTCGCGAACCTTTCCTCTCCAGCCCAAAAATGAGGGGAGACTGAGGCCGCCTGCACCGGTACCCATCTCCGGTGGAATTTTGACTCCTGGGTATCAAACTCCGGTGGAATTTGACCCCAGCGGGCCTGGGTGGGTGAGAGGCGACGTGTTCTAGCCCTAGGTTTTAACGCTAAAGTTTAACGCGCCGCCCCTAACTAAACCCATAACTAAGGGGAAATGCGGCACGAACCCATAAAAGCCCCAGCCTAACTATTCTTACCCTAGTTATCGGTGCTACAACTAATTAAACTTAATTGCGGCCTCATTTGTAGCACCAAAAAAACAAGGATAGTTTGGGCCTCCAATCCGCTGGACCTGACAATGACGAATGGAGGCCCAGCGCAAGTTAGCATAGAGTTATGGGCCTAGGAAATCTCGCATTCAATGTTGACTATAACGCAGCAGTCTCCTATTATTAACTGACAGCCCGAAATTTTGAAGTTGTTCATGTGACGAAGGTGTGAAGGCGATGTGCTTGATCTGAAGAATCTGAAAGAGAGAAATCAATTAGGACCAATGTTTTGTTGCAAAACCACACAAATAATCTGTCAATTAAACATATGTAAACTACACTGTTTTATAAGAATTTTTGTTGCACTACTGTTTTGATGGATTACGTGAGCAGATAAAATTAACATAAACAATTCAATTGGTTTAATGGATATATAGATATGAGGTTTTGACCACTCGGCCACTAACTCTGACAGCACGCAAGATGTGACAGGTAATTAATAATCGACTCTTCATTTCATTGTTATATCGAAACAGGCAAATTGAAGCAAAAAATCAGGAAAGCCGTGTTTGAATTTTAAAACAGAGTTTTTACTTTACAAGTTAGACGCACAAAAACTGAACATTTTTCTCACCTTGAAGCTTGTAGAAGTTTCGAGGTTAATCTTGAACGAACGAACATCAACAAATTCCTCATCGCCTGCACAAAACATATTAGTTGTTATTACACGAACCAAGCCATCAAAAACATGAGTGCATATGTTAAAGGGCAAAATCTCGAAAACTGCCACGCGTGAAAAAGGGCAAAAAATAGTTGTTTATCACTCTGATAGTTCGAACTGATTTACGGCAAGCAATTGCTAATGCACGGGTGGGCAGCATTTTTTCTGCTGCGGACCGTGTTTGAAACTGAAATTTTGTCGCGGACCGGCCTTCAAAAAACTACAAATATTTAACAATAAAACGCATAAGTTAGTTTATCATCCCCGAGATGCGTGGGGAAAATGTTTTAAAGCACTTAACGTGAAAAACTATACGGCCCAGTAACAAACTGGTCGCGGACCGGTACCGGGCCGCGGCCAGGCGGTTGCCGACCACTGTGCTAATGCATTTAATTGCTAATACTGATTTTATTTAGTTGGAAGAAAGCGAGGTTATGTTGTTTAGTAGGTGCCAATTTCTCACAGTTCTATAAATTCAAACTAGTTTTAAACTTACTTTTTTAAGCCTCAAGAATCTTCGCCTAGGGAACAGAAAAGCCGCGCTACCTCATGTCACGTGGTTCTGCTCTGTTCATATCATCGCAGCAACCTGAAAAATATAATAAAAAGTTTTCTTGCCAGACACAAATAAAGTATCGCAATTAGTTTAGATCATACACAAAAACGCTGAGTTAACCAATTTTTATGTCATTACAGTTACAAACGTGGACAGCTTTACATAGCATTGCACGGTAAAATACTCTCTTTAGTGACACCATGCCTTGGTTTACAAAAGTGGAAATTATATAAACCTGTTTTATTGCTGCAGCATCACAGGAGGCTGATTGAGGCGATGAAGGATTAAGTTGTTGTTGTTCAGCTCCTGGAGTAGAGTTTTCGATGAGAACATAGCTCCATCTAGTGACAAAATTGCTGACTTAACTGAAAGTTATTTGTAGTAAAAAATCTGCACAGCAGAACTTAAAGTATTGTGGAAGGCGACGTAGCTGTCCATAATGCGCAAAATGAATTAATATTAAAAAAATAACGCATTTGTGTTTTTTCGCTGAAAAAAAATGTTTGCGTTTATAGTTTTTTTTAATGTTCGGTCCCAAAATCAGGTTGTACTGCCGGCTTTTAACGTGGTTCGCACAGCAAGCAAGGCGACAGTTAACATGACAGAAGCTGCAAAGTACGTAGTTACTCACCAATCGAAGTTTCGACATATCGGATGAGCCCACCGCACCCGAACGAACGTAGAAACGTTCCCATGACAACAGTGATGACGTCACTGCCTCTGTGCGTCCATCTGTAAAAATAAATTCGAATTTGTAAAATATGTCGGAGGTAGGCAATTTGCAACACGGATACTTACATTTAAATTGGAACGCACAACTTTTCTTCAAAGCAGAATGTCAGAACAATAAGGCATTGCAAACACAGAAAAAACACATGTGTGGGGTTCGTATGTTTAAGTCCAGCCGTCGCTGGTTTGGAATAATGCCGTTTCGTGACACAACATACAAATCAGCACTTTTACGGATTGTTATTAGTTCGTCAGCTGTTGCTGCGATGTGAAAACTATTGCCAACCGTCGCTGGCCAATAAAGGGTCATTTTCATGATACAGCAACAAATATACATTGTGAAAAATATCATATTAAAACATTACCATGTATCAATTTGACCACCAATGGTTAGTTGTGGTCACCAAAAAAATCCCAAAATAACCACGAATGGTTAGTTGTGTTCATAAAAAAAAACAAAAGTAACCACCAATGGTTAGTTAATTGTGGTCTTAAAAAAAACGAAATAACCACCAATGGTTAGTTGTGGTCAAACAAAAATACAAAATAACCACCAATGGTTAGTTGCGGTCATCAAAAATACAAAATAACCACCAATGGTTAGTTGTGGTCATAAAAAAACGAAATAACCACCAATGGTTAGTTGTGGTCATCAAAAAACCCAAAATAACCACCAATGGTTAGTTGTGGTCATCAAAAAACCCAAAATAACCACCAATGTTTAGTTGTGGTCATCAAAAATACAAAATAACCACCAATGGTTAGTTGTGGTCATCAAAAATACAAAATAACCACCAATGGTTAGTTGTGGTCATAAAAAAAAACGAAATAACCACCAATGGTTAGTTGTGGTCATCAAAAACCCAAAATAACCACCAATGGTTAGTTGTGGTCATCAAAAACCCAAAATAACCACCAATGGTTAGTTGTGGTCATCAAAAAACCCAACATAACTCCCAATGGTTAGTTGTGGTCATCAAAAAAAAATAACCACCAATGGTTACGTGTGGTCATCAAAAAACCCAAAATAACCACAAATGTTTAGTTGTGGTCATCAAAAAACCCAAAATAACCACCAATGGTTAGTTGCGGTCACCAAAAAACCCAAAATAACCACCAATGGTTAGTTGCGGTCATCAAAAATACAAAATCAACACCATGGTTAGTTGCGGTCATAAGAAAACGAAATAACTACCAATGGTTAGTTGTGGTCAAACAAAAACCCAAAATAACAACCAATGGTGAGTTATGGCAATCAAAAAAACCCAAAATAACCACCAATGGTTAGTTGTGGCCATAAAAAAAAACCCAAAATAACCACCAATAGTTAGTTGTGGTCATCAAAATCCCAAAGTAACCACCAATGGTTAGTTGCGGTCACATAAAATCCCGAAGTGACCACCAATGTTTAGTTATGGTCAAACAAAAACCCAAAATAACCACCAATGGTTAGTTGTGGTCATCAAAAACCCAAAATAACCACCAATGGTTAGTTGTGGTCATAAACAAACAAATTTCGTGACACAACATACAGATCAGCACTTTTAGGGATTGTTATTAGTTCGTCAGCTGTTGCTGCGATGTGAAAACTATTTCCAACCGTCGCTGGCCAATAAAGGGTCTTTTCATGATACAGCAACAAATATGACATTACAACATGCATTTGGGGAATTCATTCAGCGCCAGCAATCGCTGTGTTTTAAAAAAATATCTCCAGTCGTTGCTGGGTTAAAAAAGGGAAATGTTTCACAATAAAAATAATTAGTTCAATTTAAAGGTTGTACACTCAGCACTTTTTGAGCAATAGAAACTGTTTAACATTAAAAATATGCTGATAACTTGCCTAACGAACCGCCGCGTACAATGAACAACATTTTTTCGCGCGCAGAAAATCCAAGTTCGTTGCGTATAATGATGATACGCGTAGCGCAGTCCCATCTTGAATGTCCATGGTGTTTTTCGATCAATAATGTGGTTTTGCAAGTCTTTGTTCATATATATTGCTTTAGCCACAACAGACTGTCCATGGTGCTCTAAAACGGTGATTGTGTGACTTTGCAAGTCCAAGTCCGTTGAAAATCACACCGCCACACATGTCACCATTGTTTCCAATGTCCACTTAAAACGAAGATAACGTAAAACGCCCATACGCGTACTTCATCCACATTTAAACTGTCCGTTTTGGTTTGAGATGATAATAATGTGACTTGCAAGTCTGAGGTCGGATCTGATGCTTTATTGTCGAAGGAGACACGAATATTCTGTTGACAAAGTGGCAAAATATTAATAATATATTTTATATTGAGTGTAATAGTGTGGTTCAATGTTTATCAAACCAGTAAGTTACCTCGTAAAAACACATTAAAGACAAGAAATGGATTTTAAACCATTTTCTTAAGTGTTCATTGATAATCCTTAATGAAATATTCACCAACTGTCTTAACTTCAGACAAACATTATGTCATGAAAAACATACTACTATTTAATTGACCACACACTGCACCATACTTGGCGCTGCATGAAAATAACACAGGGACAGAGCCCCTAGAGCCGCTGCTACAACACGTTAAGACGCAAGTAAAACACGTGGCCAATTCTGATTGGCTGCTTAACCCGGAAGCACGCAAAAATCTCGCAATCAGCCTGGAAGTCGAAATACTTGGCAATCAGTGCTCATTGCGAAGTGGGCGAATACCTTCGGCGATGGGCTTAATTTGTCACGTGACGGTGCTGCGCATACCAAGTATTGTTACGTCACAATTATTCTGTCAGTATATTATGTTAAACATATGTAAACTACACTGTGTTATAAGAATTTTCGTTTGACTATGGTTTTGATGGATTACATAAGCAGATAAAATTAACAAAGAGTTCAATTGGTTTAATGGATATATAGATATGAGATTTTGACCACTCGGCCACTAACTCTGACAGCACACGAGATGTGACAGGTAATTAATAATGGACTGTTCATTTCATTGTTACATCGAAACAGGCAAATTGAAGCAAAAAAATCAGGGAAGCCGTGTTTGAAATTAAAACAGTGTTTTTACTTTACAAGTTCGACGCCAAATTTTTTTCCCAGCTTAAGTTTTGCCGTTTGCCGTTACAAACGTAAACAGCTTTACATAGCATTGCACGGTATAATACTCTCTTTAGTGACACCATGCTTTGGTTTACAAAAGTGGAAATTGTACACACCTGTTTTATTGCCGCAGAATTACAGGAGGCTTATTGAGTCGATCAAGGATTAAGTTGTTGTTGTTCAGCTCTTGGAGTAGAGTTTTCGATGAGAACATAACTCCATCTAGTGACAAAAATACTTGATTAAGTGAAAGTTATGTGTAGTGAAAACTCTGCACAGCAGAACTCAAAGTATGGTGGTAGGTGACGTAGCTGTCGATAATGCGCCAAACGAATTAATGTTCAAAAAATAACGCAGTTGTGTTCTTTTGCTGTAAAAAAACTTTGTGCGTTACTCATTTCTTGAATGTTCGTTTACAAAATCATGTTGTAAATGGTTTAAATCTTTTTGGTTCATCGTAATAAGCTTCTCTGCATATACTGCCGGCTTTCAACGTGGTTGTGCACAGCAGGGCAAGGCGACAGTTAACATGACGGGAGCTGCAAAGTACGTAATAACTCACCAATCGAAGTTTCGATATATCGGATGAGCCCACCGCACCCGAATGAACGTAGACACGTTCCCATGACAACAGTGATGAAGCGTCACTGCCACTGTGCGTCCGTCTGTAAAAATATATTCGAATTTGTAACATATGTCGGAAGTTGGCAAATTGCAACAGGGATACTTACATTTAAGTTGGAACGCACAACTTTTCTTTAAAGCAGAATGTCACAACAATAAGGCAATGCGAACACAGAACAAAAACACATGCGTGGGGTTCGTGTGTTTAAGTCCAGCCGTCGCTGGTTGGTAAAAAGGCCGTTTTGCAACATAACGTATGAATAAGCACTCTTTGGGATGTTACTATTTCGTCAGCTGTTGCTGCGATGTGAAAACTGGTAATTTTGGGTCATTTTCATGATACAGCAACAAATATGCATTTTGTAAAATCTCATACTAAACATTATAATGTATCAATGGCCACCAATGGTTAGTTGTGGTCATGAAAAAACCCAAACATAACCACCAATGGTTAGTTGTGGTAACATAAAATCCCAAAGTGACCACCAATGGTTAGTTGTGGCAATAAAGTGACCACCAATGGTTAGTTGTGGCAATCAAAAAACCCAAAATAACCACCAATAGTTAGTTGTGGTCATATAAAACCCAAAGGGACCACCAATGGTTAGTTGTGGCCATAAAAAAACCCAAAATAACCACCAATGGTTAGGTGTGGTCATCAAAACGCCCCAAAGTAACCACCAATGGTTAGTTGTGGTCACATAAAATCCCGAAGTGACCACCAATGGTTAGTTGTGGTCAAACAAAAACCCAAAATAACCACCAATGGTTAGTTGTGGTCATCAAAACCCCAAAATAGCCACCAATGGTTAGTTGTGGTCATCAAAAAAACCAAAGCGACCACCATTGGTTAGCTGTGGTCATAAAAAAACAAATTTCGTGACATAACATACAAATCAGCACTTTTGGGGTTTGATATTAGTTCGTCAGCTGTTGCTGCGATGTGAAAACTATTTCCAACCGTCGCTGGCCAATAAAGGGTCATTTTCATGATACAGCAACAAACATGCATCGTGAAAAATCTCATATTAAAACATTACAACATGCATTTGGGGAATTCATTTATCGCCAGTAATCGCTGCGTTTAGAAAATTATCTCCAGTCGTCGCTGGGTTAAAAAAGGAGAAATATTTCATAATAAAAAAAATATTGGTTCAATTTAAAGGTTGTACACACAGCACTTTTTGAGCAATAGAAACTGTTTAACATTAAAAATATGCTGATAAGTTGCCTAAAAAACCTCCGCGTACAATAAACAACATTTTTTCGCGCTCAGAAAGTCCAAGTTCGTGGCGTATAATGATGATACGCGTAGCGCAGTCCCATCTTGAATGTCTATGATGTTTTGGGATAAATAATGTGGCTCTGCAAGTCTTTGCTCAATGCGTATATTGCTTTAGTCACAACAGACTGTCCATGGTGTTTTGAAACGGCGATTGTGTGACTTTGCAAGTCCAAGTCCGTTAAAAATCACACCGCCACACATTTCACCATTGTTTTCAATGTCCACTTGAATAGAAGATAACGTAAAACGCCCATACGCGTACTTCATCCACATCTCAACTGTCTGTTGTTGTTTGAGATGATAATAATGTGACTTGCAAGTCTGAGGTCGAATCTGGTGCTTGTCTGGTGACAATGTGGCAAAATATTAATAATATATTTTATATTGAGCATAATAGTGTGGTTCAATGTTTATCAAAACAGTAAGTTAACTCGTAAAAATACATTAAAGACAAGAAATGGATTTTAAATCAGTTTCTTAAGTGTTTATTTATAATCCCTAATGAAATATTCACCAACTGTCTTTACTTCAGACAAACATTATGTCATGAAAACTGTATTGCTATTTAACTGACCGCACATTGTACCATACTTGGCGCTGTATTAAAATAACACAGGGCGACAGTTTGCTTCGCACTGCGAGCCCCTAGAGGCGCTGCTACAACACGTTGAGACGCAAGTAAAACACGTGGCCGAATCTGATTGGTTGCTTAACCCGGAAGCACGCAAAAAATCTCGCAATCAGCCTGAAATTCGAAATACTTTGGAAATCATCGCTTATTGCGAAGTGGGCGAATACCTTCGTCGATTGGCTTAATTTGTCACGTGACGGTTCTGCGCATACCAAGTGTTGTTACGTCACAATTAATCTTTCAGTATATTATGTTAAACATATGTAAACTACACTGTGTTATAAGATTTTTTGTTTGACTACAGTTTTGATGGATTACATGAGCAGATAAAATTAACACAAACTTTTTTGCGTTACTCATTTTCTTGAATGTTCGGTTACAAAATCATGTTGTAAATGGTTTAAATCTTTTTGGTTCATCGTAATAAGCTTCTCTGCATATACTGCTGGCTTTAAACGTGGTTGTGCACAGCAGGGCAAGGCGACAATAATTATGACAGCAGCTGCAAAGTACGTAATAACTCACCAATCGAAGTTTCGATATATCGGATGAGCCCACCGCACCTGAACGAACGTAGACTCGTTCCAATGGCTGTAGTAATGACGCGTCACTGCCACTGTGCGTCCGTCTGTAAAAATATATTCAAATTTGTAAAATATGTTGGAGGTAGGCAACTTGCAACACGGATACTTACATTTAAATTGGAACGCACAACTTTTCTTTACAGCAGAATGTCACAACAATAAGGCAATGCGAACACAGAAGAAAAAACATGTGTGGCATTCGTATGTTTAAGTCCAGCCGTCGCTGGTTTGAAATAATGCCGTTTCGTGACATAACATACAAATCAGCACTTTTAGGGATGTTACTATTTCGTCAGCTGTTGCTGCGATTTGAAATTATTTCCAGCCGTCGCTGGCCAATAAAGGGTCATTTTCATGATACAGCAACAAATATGCATTGTAAAAATCTCATATTAAAACATTACAATGTATCAATATGGCCACCAATGGTTAGTTGTGGTCACCAAAAAAATCCCAAAATAACCACGAATGGTTAGTTGTGGTCATAAAAAAACAAAAGTGACCACCAATGGTTAGTTGTGGTCATAAAAAAACCCAAAATCACCACCAATGGTTAGTTGTGGTCATAAAAAAACAAAAGTGACCACCAATGGTTAGTTGTGGTCATAAAAAAACCCAAAATAACCACCAATGGTTAGTTGTGGTCAACAAAAACCCAAAATAACCACCAATGGTTAGTTGTGGTCACAGAAAATCCCAAAGTGACCACCAATGGTTAGTTGTGGCAACCAAAAAACCCAAAATAACCACCAATGGTTAGGTGTGGTCATCAAAAAACCCAAAATAACCACCAATGGTTAGTTGTGGTCATAAAAAAACAAACAAAATAACCACCAATAATTTGTTGTAGTCATAAAACAACAACAAAATAACCACCAATGGTTAGTTGTGGTCATAAAAAACAAACAAAATAACCACCAATGGTTAGTTGTGGTCATAATAAAACAAATTTCGTGACATAACATACAAATCAGCACTTTTAGGGATTGTTAATAGTTCGTCAGCTGTTGCTGGGATGTGAAAACTATTTCCAACCGTCGCCAATAAAGGGTCATTTTCATGATACAGCAACAAATATGCATTTTGAAAATACTCATATTAAAACATTACAACATTCATTTGGGGAATTCATTTATCGCCAGCAATCGCTGCGTTTAGAAAATTATCTCCAGTCGTCGCTGGGTCAAATAGTGGCACTTGCAAAAACAACATTTTACAAAAAATACGTTGATGTTTTAAGTCTGAATCTTTATCGTCAGCAGTTGCTGCGTTTAAAAAAGAAACACCAACAGATCAACTTTCCAGAATAGCGTCCGCATTACAAGACCGTGCACAGCCCGCAACACGAATACGCAGGTGCAACGTTGAACAACCAGGTGTTGGGGGTTGGGGGGATTTGCGCAAATTAACGTGCAGAGGGGAATTCCCGGAAACTGGTTTCAGCGACCGAGAATTTTCACACAACACCAAAATCAATCAACGACACAAACTGCTCAATATTCTACAAAATCTACTGTTTGTGTAACTTCTTAAATTAAGCAACTGTTTAACATCAAAGATCTGCTGATAACCGCCGCGTACAATGAACAACAATTTTTCGCCCGCAAAAAGTCCCAAGTTGGTTGCGTATAATGCTGATACGCGTAGAGCAGTCCCAACTTGAATGTTCATGGTGTTTTGGGATAAATAATGTGGCTTTGCAAGTCTTTGCTCAATGCGTATATTGCTTTAGCCACAACAGACTGTCCATGGTGTTTTAAAACAGTGATTGTGTGACGTTGCAAGTCCAAGTTCGTTGAAAACCACACATGTCACTATCGTTTCCCATGTCCACTTGAAATGAAGGTGTGATTTTGTATGTCAAAGTTCATTGTAGGAAACGCCATAAGCGTAACCGTCTCAACATCTCAAGGGTATGTTCTGGTTTGAGGTGATGATAATGTGACTTGCAAGTCTGAAGCCGGTTTCTGGTGCTTAGTTGTCGAAGGAGACCAAGAGTTTTCTGTTGACAAAGTGGCAAAATATTAATAATATATTTTATATCGAGTATAATAGTGTGGTTCAATGTTTATCAAACTAGTAAGTTACCTCGTAAAAACACATTAAAGACAAGAAATGGATTTTAAACCAGTTTCTTAAGTTGAGTTGAGTTAATTTCGCTTGGTGAAAGAAAACACAGTGACACAATAGCACTAAAAACAATCACCAAGCCGGAAATAGCTACGTTGAAACGTTAATGAGCGCAAAAAAGTAAAGGACACAATTGGTGGCTGATGCTAAACGCGCTGCAGCTACACCGCATTATAAAGTGTTTATTTATAATCCTTAATGAAATATTCACCAACTCTCTAAACTCCAGACAAACATTATGTCGTCAAAACCAAATCCTAGGTTACAAAAAATTTTACCGCTATTTAATTAACCGCACATTGCACCATACTTGGCGCTGTTTTAAATAAAGTAGGTGCAACAATTGATTCGCACGACACAAGAGCCCCTAGAGACGCTGCTACAACACGTTAGGACGCAAGTAAAACACGTGGCCGAATCTCATTGGCTGCTTAACCCGAAACCACGCAAAAATCTCGAAATCAGCCTGGAACTCGGAATATTTGGCAATCAGCGCTTATTGCGAAGTGACCGAATAACTTCGGCGATTGGCTTAATTTGTCACGTGACGGTGCTGCGCATACCAAGTATTGTTACGTCATTCATGCAACACGTGGTTTGAAGTAGAAATTGCGCAAGAATTGTTTGAGCTTAACAAAGGTTAGTAGTTCAGAAAAAAAACGAGTTTTTAGTGTAA
This sequence comes from Phallusia mammillata, assembly GCF_965637545.1. NCBI lineage: Eukaryota > Metazoa > Chordata > Ascidiacea > Phlebobranchia > Ascidiidae > Phallusia > Phallusia mammillata. Next base: position 26,807,145 of record NC_137254.1, read on the forward strand.
AAATCATTTTACAACTAAGGCACTTTTAAGTAATGTTTTACTGCATTACAAAAATAAAACGCAACCAGAGACGTTCAAACACCATCCTTAAAATTGACATGATTTGGCTAAATTAAACACAATATTATTACAACCTTATGTTTCAAACAACTTAACACTGTGTTTCGTTATACGTTTGGTTTGTGATTAAAAACACCAAGCTTTGTCGCAACCCAATAATTTAACTACTCTTCGCTACATTTTAATGTGAACACTATTTTCAAACAACTACAGTAACTTCTGTCTTAATGCTGTTTACAACAATTATTTGCACATAACTGTATTGATCGCTTGGAACGCATTTCAATTTTAGACAAACTCAACATAAATAACCGACATGAATTGTTGAATCGCTAAATGCGGTACATTATAATTAATCAAAGCAATATTAACACTCAGTATTTTCACGCTCTCTCAGACGCAATGTAAAGCAATCAGGTTCCTAACATCAATACATTACACATGTAAACATAACCTCACCTTACGTCGTCGCAAGTAAGGAGCAAATGTACAAAATGGCCGACTTGTCTTTTACGTCGATTTATCTTGAACTTCAATGTCTGCATTAAAATTTGCATTGTATCAAGTTTCTTAGCATATAATAGCTATTTCCAAAATTAAAACTCCAGAAAACTGAAATCACTATGTAAGCTACTATACAAACGTACAAGACAAAATTTAGAACCAAAACTAACGCGATCAACAACGAAAAACATTAATAAAAACATAACTTACTTTAAATTGTACACAGCATACGGTACAGGTCGTTCATCGCAGTTAAATCAGCATTAAAGATTGTTGAACATTGCGCAGCCTTAAAATCAGCAGTATTCTGACACCAGCATGATCTGAAATCATTAACATTCAGGCTTTCCTCTCCTTCAAGCTGTCAGCGACAAAATTGAAACGCAAAAAGCGCCGATCGCCTGAAAACAGTGCCCTTTAGGAATTGCGTGCGCAACGGGCATTGTTTCGTCACAGAGCTACTGTTTTGTAGAACGTGGCCATTGTTTAATGCCTTAACTTGTCCAGGTGTTAATGAATACTGTAATCCACACAATTACCATAAACTTTTTGATTTCAAGTTTAATTAAATTGTCAAATGTACACTATATCTAATTATTGCACTTTCCACAAACTGTAAATTAATAACAATTCATTATGAGCAAATTGCACAAATTGCGTAACACTAAGCGCTTTAAAACAATATTAATCATACGAATCGCGGCAAATTTTAAACTTATTCTCGGTTTAAGCATTAAAGCAAATCTTTTGCCATGGGTAAATGTTAATTTTACGAATCTTGGCAAATTTTAAACTTATTCTCGTTTTAAGTATTAAAGCAATTTTTTTACCATGGGTATTTACCAATCGTTTATATCTGGTTTACCGTATCTTTGTTACTTAGTCGGCAAATACAAAACAAACTTTCCAACTTACCTTTTTAAAGCTTCCCGCATAAATCATTTCGTGATGTCGACAACAGCACATCGAGGTCAAGAAGAACCTTGATCGTTCAGTCACGTGATCACAAAGGAAGAAAAAAAGAGGGAAGTTTATAGAAATCAAATAATAATAATAGCTAGCTGCCTGTATTCATAGGCGAAAGTTTTACCTCATTTAATTGAGGTATTTTCCATGTTTGAACATATGTCCATAGAAAAAATCTTCAATTCCTTATAGTTGACATAACAAAGTAGGTGATTGTTAATTTGGTGGATCAGAATAAAGCCTGGGTAAGCAACAAGACGGGGGCTTTCCCGGGCAGGGCGACGTTGATTGTAACTTTGCAAACCTTGGGAGAGGGGACGTAGGGGTTTGCCGCAACTGGGGCGTATGCCAAAATATAAAAATCAACAAAAATATTTAAAAATCCTGTAACAACAAACGAATTTGCGCACACACATATGAAATGTGTGGTAGCATAATATGTAAAATATGTTGCAGTTTGAAAAAGTAACTATTGAAATTAGTTGATAAAGTATGCCTGCGCCGGTGACGTACTAGGCCTACTGTAATGTATGATGAAATGCCTTTGTTACATTTCTGGCTCAGTATTTAACAAAATTGCAATAGGCCAATGCTATAAGCTAAAAATAAAATTACATTTGTAAGCAGTATAAAATACTGACAAATAAATGTGATAGAGAAGTGTTAACTTAAAAAATTGGTGATTGTGTTCAAAATGTTGACATTGTTTCTAGCAAAGTCCATGCACCAAATATTTTGTTGAGTTAAAGATAAACAATAAAAACACTTTAGCAACGACTCGCCAATAGAAAAGCATGTAAAAGGTAACCTTATCCTATAATATAATCAAACGACCCCCAAAAGCAAAAGGATAGTTTATTGAAGTTTCTGGCACAAAATACAAAAGAATAGAAAAAAGAGGCATTAAATACAAAAGATGAATTCAACTGTTTCGTACAAAAAGTAAACATGGTTTTATTTCAGTAAATACGTGATTAAAGTTTTCTAACCCTTAAACACGAGCATGCTCTTATAAAACAAACATTAGTAATGCACAATTCATGGGGACATTCCTGGTCTTGCATTAATCTAATCACTATTCAATCTTCATTATTTCTACCCACAAAAAACACAATGAAAGAGCAACAGAAATGTACAGTAAAGGTTGGTAGACCAAAGAACAACATCGAAGGTCACTAAATATAGAAGTAACTCTGACAACTTAAATTAACCTACAGAACTTTTTTCTACAACGCAAGGTAGCTTCAAAGGACTACAGATTTGAAACGTAAACTAGGCTCTTTGGCATGAAGTAAACATTTGGTTGTTGAATTAAATTTGTGTATTGTTTCACAATGTAGTTTAGGCAACATTTTATCGTTTTACTTTTAGCAAAAAGCCACAGAGTTGTTTTTAGTAAAATGTGCTTTATAGAATGTAGAAAAAAAAAGAATTCACATTTGGAATGTACGATATAAGCACCACAACATGTCAAAAAAACCTTACATCACCAATGCAATGAAATGCAAAACAGTTCGCGTTCAAAAGTAACAATACAAAAGCCACAATGAAGAGTTTGAAAAAGCGGAAGCACACTATAGTCTCAACTTAATTTTAGTATTCTGATATTAATGATTCAACGACGGAAGTGTAGGGTTAAAGATTCCACAGCCCCTTTGTCATTCCTATGCAGTCTGAAATGTAGAAGTTCTGCTTAACTACAAGCACGCACAGAAATACAATGCATGTATGGCTTAAGTTTATGATATGATAACACGAGTAAAAACAACAACTGACATCTTTGCCATACATAAACAATTTGCCCAATTGATACTGCCACACTATACAACCAAAAAAGTTGTTTTGGGGGTATTTCTTCAGTCATTTTCAAATAATGCACCGTTACTCTAAAACTAACTTTTCCCCACACCAGTTTTGTTATTACTACTTCTCAGGAAAATCTTAGAGAGAAATCACATAAGTTTACTGCCACGACGTGTATCGCCGTATAGTTTATTCAGGAATGTGATACTTACAGGACATAATGGGAGGAACCATCGACATTCATAACGTTAGGTGTGTCGCAGGAGAGAACACCTCGAATTATCAACCCCCCAACCACATTGTCGTCGAAACCCGAACATTTGCATTCAACGTGATGAATAGCGCCAGCTTTTGACTCGGTGGAATTAGGTGTAGCGCCCTTTGGTGTCGACAAACTGCACAAAAAGTAGAATACGTTAAAGCAGGCATAAGAAAGCACTAATTTGATATTTGATATTTATTTAATTTCCCGTATTTTTCGTTGGATTATCTTTGTTCGTATTTTGCTCATAGTTATTAACAAACCCAAAATAAAAACAATAGAGCATCAAAAAAGCAGAACTAATATTGAAAGCGTTATACCGAATCAGTCGGTCACCAAGCATTCCCACATATGGCAAGGGGTAGGAAGACGCTACAGGGCTGATCCTAATATCGTATTTATGTTCTTTTATGTTCTAAACAGGAACCAACGGGCATTTTTTTACAGCAAATAAACGTGAAGTGTATGTTACATGCGTATGTCCGGGAACACAAATAAAAGAACCAAAAGGCACGTCAATAAATTTTTCAAAATTGACTACGAATTATAAAACGAGCAACCCTAAATCGCTCTGCTAGGCGTTTCTAACTTAACAGTGTGTAACAAAATTAGGTTGTACACTTACAAAATCTTGGTTGGGTCTCTTCGTGAAAACTGGACGAAAATGCAGTTGCTGCTAGCTTGAGAACAACCAATAACCAAAGGCTTCAGCACCTGGTTGTAATCCTTACCACTGATATCTTCTACAAAAATAAATTTGGGGATTAAACTGGCTGGAGGAATTAGAAGTCAGGTCAAATTGTTGTTGCTTTTTTATGGACCAGTTTGTACAAGCAACGAAAGTTGATGTTTTAAATGCAGTTTAAACGGAAATTTAGAACAATTAAGTCTATGAAAACTAAGTATGAAATTATTAAACTGTTGATGACCATGGTGCTCCATATAGTGGTTACATAGTTTTTGTTGCTTTACGGTTTTTACTCATCAAATTTTTAGTTTAAAACTCACTTAGTATTTCGTGAAATGCCCTTCCTGCGTCATCTTCCACAGGCACTGGAGAATAGCTTATATCTGATTCATGAAAAGAATCGGAAAGACCTTCTACATTTTCTACAAATATAAGCAACATAATTTTCAATTTTTATATTTTACCTGCATTCTAATTGGTAGTTAGTTAAGACATAAATGAATAGCTGGTATCAGCCCTGAAGCGTCGGTGCAGACCAGCAATCACAGCACACTCGTGTAGAAATCATAGTACGCCAGGCCTATTAAAGACGTCATACCGAATCAGCCGGTCACCAAGCATTTACCATGTGGCAAGGCGCAGGCTAGAAAAATGCTTGGTGACCGGGTGATTCGCTACAACGTCTTCACTAGGCCTGGCGTACTATGATTTCTAAACGGTAATTAGGTTACCGATGTGTAGCAAGTTTTTTTGCACAATATACTAACTTACCATCTATGGATGACCCGAAGTGTTGAAAATCTTCGTCGGATGAGTTGTAGACAAAATCTCCGCCGTCAGATGTACTGCATGAAATAACCCAGTAAAATTATTAATATAACTCATTACAGTTTACCACACCAAGCTTTCAAACCCAATGAAATTCTAGATGAATGCTTAGTGGGCATTAGGTGGCGATGCGGAGACCTTTTTGAATGTAACAAACGCATGCAAAACACCGACAAGTTTATAGAAGACATTGACAGGGTTCCCGCGCAATTTTTGTTTACAGATTCCATGACTTTTCCAAAACTTTTCAAGAAAAAAAACCGAATTTCTATAACCTTAATCGAAAAAAATCGAGCAATTCCCATAGTAAAACTAGAAAAAAGACTTTGGTATATGTAGCCAATTTAACTTGCAACGAATATATAAACGTTACGTAATTTGAAATTCCTATCTCTATCTGGCATTTTCAGGCGCCAAATTCCATACTTTTTCAAGGACTTTTGCAAAAGTTGGCTTTTTTTAAAACTTTTCCAGGCCTTAAAGATACAAATCTAAATTCCATAACCTTTCAGCGATGCTCGGTACCGAGTACCCGTATTCTGGCTCGGCTCGGCCTATCCTTAAGTAGTTACGTTTATGCACATTGAAATTAAATTAACATCCTTCAAAAACAAACGTATATTGGCGCATCAAGCCTGTACTTAAAAATTGAAATATGTGTTAAGTTCACCTACCCATTACATAAGCCGTCGGTTCCGTTCTGTTCTAGATCCAGTATTAAATCTCGTTGAGGATCCGGTGTTGGGGAAGCTGATGGCGTTACCTCCTGAGCCTTTGTTTGCTCCAAAAGCTTCTTAACCGTAATTTTAGTTGTTACAATGGGTTTTGTGACGCCGTTTGTCTGCTTCTTTGGACTTTTATCTGCAAGTAAATGAATAAATTGCAAAATGTCAAATACGGGTTTAAAACAGTCGCAGGTAGTGCACTAATGTAAAGCTGAATTTATTTTATTTTGAAGATTTATTTTATTTTGAAGTGTTAGGCGTCAACTGGTAAACACAGAGACAGATCATATTCCAATAAATAACACAATAAAAAAGATACAGATATGTTTAATGGAATGTAAATTATTTGTTGATCAAACGAAACATGAAAAAGTAGTTGAAACGCAAACAAAAAAATACTTGACATGAAAATGTCAGCCCCAAAATTTCTCTTGTTGGTGTAATGTTTTCAAAAACTTACATATTTACGCTCAACAAACACGGGGTCAAATTGAGAAGGTAAAGTGAATCTTTAGTGCAATTAAAAGGTCATTTCTGTCATACAATACAAAGGGCAACACACAACACACCTTGCTTTATAGAAGGGGGTTCACCTCTGCTACTAGTGCTTGCTGAGCTCAAGCTATCAGTTTTACTATGCCTCCGTTGCTGTTGCGAAGTAGAAGGCGGCACAGCGTTCTCCTCGTACCTGAATAAAAATCAACAAAGTCGAGTTGCAGTCGATGACAACAAACACATGCGGTTTCGGGAAAATTGGGTAGAGCTACTAACACAGGAACTCACAACACGCCGGTTTCGGAATTTCCGGTAAGTGGCGCAACGGACCATAGGCGTTCACGGTGACAGAATTGCCACTTGCCAGCAAGTCAGCAAGTTGCAAAATGCTAAAAGTTTAACAAATTTTACTTACTTCCACACTTTGCTTGCTCTGTACTTTGACGTACCCATGAAACCTTGAGTTACATCTATTACATACCGCACCTATGACACAAAAATCAATGATAGTTGGTCAAAATTAAGTACAAGACATATAAACTATAAGTTTGCTAATGGTATAAATTACTGCTCAATCTTGGTTTAACAAAAACTAGCCAGAAGCAGTTTGATACGCGACCAAGTTCTGTTGAGTTAAAACACACGAAATACTTGAAAGATATTAACACTACAAGAATGGATAAAGTTTACGTGCCAATATATGAAGCCCAATTTATTAAGTTATAATAAGCGAAAAAATCGGTGTTTAATATTTTAAGTGTTTAACTTTTTACAGCATTATACATGACAAACCAAAAGAAAAGTCCTTTCTTAGACGTGTACATGTATGAAATCAACATGACTACCCTTAGAACGTACCTTCGCGCCCGGTTTAAGTTCTGTAGTAAGATTCCAGCTATCGTTGTCAATGAGACCACTTCCTTTTTCGTACGTAAATTTGTTAAAGTAAATGTTATCTTCTTGACCCTGGCAACCATCCCACACAATAAAACCGAAATTGCTCTGAAGTTTTGCATGAACAGTTCCAATTCCCTCTGAAATAAAAACATGTGATAATAGTTTTTTGTCTTTTAGCGATTAGATTATAAGTATGCTACAAATACAATCGACTTTTGGTTTTAGACAAGCAAAACGTGTGCTGGAATATATCAATGCTTTTTTGTTATTCCAAAACACCCCTCTCATTAAACGTACGGTTTGATTATAAGAAATATTGATATATCCCCGTTTCCTTCCACCAAAGCATTGCTTTTTAAACCTTTCAAGCACGCCGAGCAACTTTAATATGGTGGGTGAGGTTGTTTTTTGTTACAAACAATATAAATATGAGTTTTCAAAAGTCGTTATGCACCCTCACATTAAGTCCTAAAACACCAGTGAACTTTTGAATTTTAAAATAGCGGATGTTTCACGGCACACTTGAAAATCTCTCACGGCACATACGGTAGTTTGAGAATCACTACACTAAAGCAATATGCTATGAACCGAATTGGCATCAAGAAAATCAAAATTTTGCTCAATGTCCAACCAACCAACAGAAAATCCGCAACAAAAACAGCAAATGTTTACCTGCTGGAGGAGCAGCATGTTCCACTTTGGCAGCAGATTTACTGGTTTCTTCGTTGCTGGATGTTGACGGACTCACCCCAAACCTTAATAACAAGAGGATGACTAATGTGTTATTAGCAATTTACTATATTCCTGCAAGAGCATTATTTAATGCTTTTTTGTACGTAAAGCTATGCCAAAAACGAACCAAACATTTGCTTTGAGGTATTTTTTGCAAAAACGAAAACCAAGTAACAATATAGTCTTACTTTTTAACCCATTGAGCCCTGTACTTCGACTTGATGCCGTTGTTCGGTGATTTGTAGTCGAGTTTGTATTCAACCTGAAAAGGGATATAAAATGAAAAAAGTCTGAAAACATATGACATAATACACTCATCAACACAAAGTTTAGAACGTAACATTGTCATCAACGGAGTAAAAAAAGTATTCAAAACAGATTACTTCTGCTGACAGAAGAGTTGGCGCCCTGCATGTAACGTCGACACATAGAAGAAGTTTATGGTTGCTATAGTTGAGCCCAAATAGGTTTAGCAAAAAGCTTTTCATTCTGTGGCAATCGGTTTAATTTTAGCAAACAACGAGGCTACTTTGAACGTAAATTTACCACTAATTACATGCGTTTTTTACTAAAAAGTCTCAAAAACTAGGTTGATTGCCCAAATTTAGGTGAACGCTTCGGCCCTAACTTTTTCTAATAGCATGTATGCACAACTTGCAACAGTTAGCCTAGCTTTACGGCCAAAGCAACATAATATACGCCCTGGCGCCGTAACACTTTGTTAGAGATTAAAAGTTACAGCCTATCAGTAGCGACAAAATTGTACTAACTACGTTAAATGGGCGCATTTGATTTACCTTTGTTCCAATAGGAAGTTCTTGTGTGAGTTCGCCACAATGTCTGAGGTTCATCCCTTCTAAGTAACACATCCGGTGAAAATAAATATTATCGGTAAAATCCTTAGCACCTTTCCACACTATAAAGCCAAATTCTTTGTGCAAGTTGTGATGGACAACACCTGTTCCATCTGCAATAAAGGAAAAATGTTTGTTTATTTTTGCCAAGCTTATTGACTGGCCCAATAGCCTAATAAGCAACAATAGTTTCGTCAGCATGTTTGATTCAAGGAATATGTCGCTAAAAATAATTTCTTATCAGTGCTTTGTCAAAGTTTCAACACTTTTTGATGCCCACAAACCCTTAAAAATTACAGTTTACCAAATTCATGCCCCACAAAAACCAATAAATAAATGGACCAACGACAAGTCAATCCAGTACATAGTTCTCTCAGGAATTCCACTACAAGGTTCTTGAGTGGACTACAGTAATTTATCTAAAATTGGTCGTTGTAGTTATGTAACCATGTCTTTTCTATATGCATAGTTTTAAATTTACACCTCCTCTTCTTGTGGCAGAAGCTTAAGAAAATAATTTTCTTACATTCTGGACATGCGCCGTTTTTCTTCTGTGAACTCTCAGTGACTTTCTTTGTTGTTCCACTCGGTCCAGGGGAGGCTGCGGGTTTATAAGGAATCTTCTGCTTTTTATGAACATTCAGATTGTTCCACGACCTAACACGACACACATAAACAAATTCGGTAAAATTTTTGCTGATTTCAGAATAGGTAATAATTAAACCCTCGCTACAGTATAAGCTGGAAATGAGTTAAACTGTACGGCTTGTGACCTTAATATGAACATAGCCAAACAGACAAGCACACTAGTTGTAAATTCTGTGGGACATCAAACAGTTTACAATTGAATGGCTAACATTAAACACCAACGTTAAAAATTTAACAGTACATTTTTTTTCAACGAGTAAATCGGCTACATTTTTTAACAGTTAGTGTCTAAAACGCTGCAAAAACCATACGCGTTTGAACTGAGTTGGCTGCTGGATCGTGGCGAATGCAGAGCAGGAAACTCGTCGGCTTGAAGGGAAGCAGATCTGATGAACAAAAACAAGTTGAGACAAAAATTACAAATGTTAATCTATGTGACAACAATGCTTTGAGTTTGACTAGAGAAATTCAGAATTTACACTTAACTGACAAACATTTTCGCTAAACTGTGAAAACAATCAAGTCAAATATCTAATGTCCGACCGATTTTGATCAAAAATTGTTGATAACAATAACAAACAAAAATGGAAACACAGTTTTCGGTAAATCCTGATCTTCGTCAAATTGGGACAAAACTTGAGGTACAAATGATTTGTAATGTGGTAAGACTTGAACTAATCGACATCGGTTGATCCGGATTTTCGCCTAATCCGGATAAATTTTTTGGCCTAACGGGAGGATTAACCGAGGTTTGTTGCAGTTTAATTCAAAATTTGGACGTTTTAGTAAAGCTCTATTAATGTGCATTTCATTCGCTCAGAAGTAACTCATGACAATGGTGATTTTCCGGCCACAAAACCAGACAGCACGTAATTGAGGTGAATTCCCTAAAACGAAACCGCCCTCTTTACCGGACGGATGTATTTGAGTGTATTGTTTCGATCGATGTCGCAATGGCAAAAACCCAAAGGTTATTGTACAAGGGGGGCGTCTCGAACGGTAAACATAGAGCAGGCGCTATTGCGACAGGCAACGATTACAAAGAAATATGTATTGTATGCGGTCGTAATAATAAAGAGGGCGCTACATACCAAATGGGCAATTGGGTTGGGCTACATGATATGTCTGGTACAGAAATTTGAACGTGTGTCTCTTTAAACAAGTAATATAAGCAATTTGGTATACTGTTTTGAAAATATTTATTACTTGAAAACATGAAGCTTTTTTTTCCTTTGTTTATCGTGAACTGTACTACTCGCATCCAGTGTTATTTACCTTGATAAAGTCGACCTGTATAGGACGTCGAAGCGTTGGTAAAAAAATACAAATACAATTCATCTATAAAGTTGAAAACATGAAATCTGATACTAATAAACTTCTGCCAATGTGCCAGGTTTAATAATTATCATTACCTTTCGCTTAAAGGGGACGTTTTAAAATTTAACAGCTGTTATAGCGGTGCTACAAAAAACTTTCAGAAACACTAGTATAAGTTATTGCGCTACGATTGTCATTTGTAAACATTACAACAAAATATAATGCAACATCGACTGGTTCAGTATTAACACAGACATTTACGATTAAGGCAAGTTTGTTGATTAGATTAGTGACACGGCCAATACGTCATATTCGGATGATGTGTGACGCGGCCAATACGTCATATTCGGATGATTAGTCACATATACATCATAATGCGTGGTCAACTGTTATCCAACAAGACAATTTAACAACAGTCGTTAGCCGTGATGTTGACTTGAAACTGTATATGTTTTTAAAGCACCGTCTATATTTAGCCACGGGGAATGCTAAAGGCTCATGTGCCTTCGTCAGGTGATATTGCTAAGGAACGCATCCACCGTGAAAACAAAAGAATTACGCGTACAAAAGTCAACGAGCGGTCCTGTGGGCTAGGCTTCTTATTACGCGAATAAACATTGTGTTTTGTTTCCCAATACCCCTAAGGTAGATTCTCCTGACCATGATGGTGTAATTCACATATCACAATGGCGATACTCACGACATGTCAGATGATTCCGAAGTGGTATAGACTCGTCCAATGCCGCTTGCTGCTGGGCCTGGACCTGGACCGAGGGCTAGAGTTTCGCTTGTTATCTTTTCTACAGTTACCGCTCGCCATTTTGACCTTTGATGTTCGGCCCGTGTTGCTCGTACTCGCACTCTAGAACCAAACATAGTGTTGTTTTAATACTTTCACCAAGCGAAATAAACTCTCAACACCACGCAACAAACCGTAACAATTTGTAGTGTGTTGTAACATAATTATAAGCAGGGCAACCAGCAACTGAGCATTGCCGTTACACTTTCTGCTTACCAAGAAAATCTATGCTTAGAGTAAACTGGTGTGTGGCAATAATGTTTACCTCATATGTTTAAGTGGCATTGATTACATGCGGGGAGTTTGTATGTATGCCAAGACAAACACAAACTTCACATACAAGAGGGGAATGTTGCATGCAAGTACACATGTCTAGTTTAAGTGCTATTGAGTTTTTAAAGTGATGTTGCACTTTACCACTACATACCACAGTCATAGATTGTTGTCTGCAACAATAATCCTATTCAAGAACAACATTTACACTACATTGGTATTTTCAACCTTTATATACTGGTCAAAGACAAGAATGAAGAATTCACTAACAACTAAATGGCCACCAAAGTAGCAGAAATATAAAAAAAAATGTCTGGAAGCTTTTTCTTGAGTATAACTTACAAGTCTAAAGCCCCTTGTTGCATGTAACCATGAAAACACATGCATGAATTACTTTGCAAAAAGGCTACTAAACATACTTCCTAAATAAACTCTCTACATCATCTATCAGTATTTAGTAAACTTCATCTGTTTTAAGTTTTTATGCCAGTGGCTCTGCCAACATTTGACAGGAAATCATTTTGTAAAATTAGAAAATTCAAGAATGAACTGCTGCACAGTAAATCATGCTTAACTAAAGTATACTTTTATGTTTTCTATAATGTAAATGAACATATACGTTCAGTACCTGAATGCGGTTAGGTTATATGATATGGTTGGCATTCAACTCATTTAAAAACAAGAAATGATAGGTTTTGAAAGTTCAAAGTTCAGACAGAAGACAAAAGAACAATGCAATAAAATGCAAGGTTTTGATACAAGGACAGGTTGTGTATGTGGTTTTGCAGTAAACAAATATGTTTAACTGTGAATGTAAGAAAAAATCCTTGTGTATATTTGTTTGGCAAAATTTCTGACGTAATTAGGCAGCCATTAGCTTGGAATGAAGTGAATATACAGTCTAGAGGTTTGTCTACTCAAGGTTAAGGTGGGAGAAAAACTTCTGTTTCTTATTCAATTAAGCAAGATGTTTCAACTTGTAAGGTGCTTTGCAACAGTTGGATAAAACTGAATAACATGTATGACTATTTAACATTTAAAGGCTTACCTGTCACCATGTGTAAAAAAATTTGGCAAAAGTTCAGTGGGGTCGAGATTGCATGATTGCTGGTTGAAGAAAATATTGTCATTAAATGCAAGGTCATCCCCGTCTGGTTGAATAAATCCAAAATAGGAGTTAAGGTGTTGTCCGAGCACTGTACCTAAGAATGAAAAGCAGAATAGTAATGCATTTTATAACAAAAACCTAACACTGTTAGGAAAAATGTTTTAAGCTATATTGTCCTGACTTATCAACAAAAAAGCAAAAAAAAGTATAGAATATGCAGTATGTCAATACAAACATAACCTGATTCCTAATTTTATTTGTATTGTGTTGTACTCAATTCACACCCGCACAAAAATGTGATAATTTTCCAAAAAAACATAGCACTGGGTAAAGTGGTATACAATCAATCACAAAACACTGTATAAAGTACTATTGTGGAAAATAAGCTGCTGACAGGGCACACTGTTTTGCCCTATGGTGTCTCATCTGTGGAGCTGGTGACAAGACAGGGCCTAAAGTTTTTTCGGAGCGACAAGCTGAAAAGCCATGCCATACCAAATCTGTTGGATACCACAACTGTAATAAACCATAAAGGAAACTGTTTTTTCTGCAGCCAAATTGTGAGCACTAATAGTAAAAAGGAGCAGAAGCCACTTGGTGTTATAATGACTAGACTCGTTTTCCAAAACATATAAATCATCAAAATTGATTAAAATCTATGATGGCCAAAAACTTTGGTACACACCAACATTATAGTACCTTATAGGTTGTTATACAAGAATCAGAAAACACAACACTACATGAAAGTTGACCAGCTGCTAAAATAGATCATGTAATAAATTTTGGCTTACCATCACATTCAATACTTCCATCTGGGTGTCTAACTATGGTTGTTTCTTTCTGAGGAGAAGTAAATTCAAATCCTAAACACAGTAACATACAAATTATTGTCAAATTTATAGAGCTCTTCTGGCAATTGTATTTTTATTTCGACATTTCGATGTCCTATACAGGTCACCTTCATCAGCAATAGCTTACACACACGCCTTGCCATATGGTGGTGAATGCTTGGTGACCGGCTGATTCGGTATAGCGCCTTCAATGGCCCTGGCATACTGTGATTTACACACACAAATTATCATAACTATTGTTAGCAAAATATTTTTCAAAAATAATTTTGTTTAGGTACACAATTTACGGTTTTAAAGAATCTCACGAGAAACAAACAAGCCAGTATAATTGCATAAAACGTGACATGCCAACAGCAACTTCTGTCATTCTCAGAAAAAAATTATCAAATAATTTTGTTTAGGATAAAAAAAGCATGTCTGTGGGCAATGTTTTGTTTCAATATTAATATCTTTCCCGACTTACCCCTGCTTTGCTGTCGACCATATGAAACTTGAAGGTGGACTCTCTTTTCCTGTTTACGTTCAGATTTGTTCCTCATATTTGGATGAGCGCTTACTTTATGAGCCTGCAAAACCAAAACACAAACATTGACTGTACACATGTGCTCTTGCAACTAGTTCGTGCACAATTTCTGCAATAAGTTAACCATGGCAAAAAAACATACAGTTAAAGCATGTAAACAACAGTGTCATCTAGATCCTAATTAAGAGTCTCATCTACATCCTAATTAACTGTGACAGGAAACATTGTAAAGTTCATGGCATGATTTGGCAACCTATTTGAATTTAATTGCAACACAACTTGAGTTTCTCGCCAGCTTTGTCCAAACAAGCTGATTTAGGCTCTGGTTTGGTGTGATCAAAGCAAAAGGTAAGAATAAATAAGCTCTCTTGAAAGTCTTGGCTGATTAAAATCAGATTAGACATGTTGATTTTTGAAAGGTGGTACAATATAACCAATCCTAGTGGTGTTCTGTACCATTGAGTCTTAACCTAAACAAACCTGTAAATCCAATTCATCTCTAAACGCGGAATTCATATTTAGGCGACAATCTGGTGCATCACAGGGAAAGTGCTCCTCTTCAAAATGGTCCCAGAGGCCTTCTAGATCACTGCAATCCATAACAGATAGCATTCTCACGTTAGTTTCCAACCAATTTCAAAAAATAGATTAATTGTATGTAAGTGGCCATAGATTTTAAACGCTGGTTTGTTACACTTTTTAAAACTTACATGTAAAAGATATTGTCAGCATTATCACACAATTTGCATGTAATGTGGTTCATATTAAGGTGACGATAAAGCTCATCACGATCCAAATACCGCTGGTTGCAAAACCTGAAAGAAAAATACTACCTTTACAAAAGTTATTTCAAAATCATTCAAATCAAACCCAAGTGGAAGAAGACAAATAAACACCATGTTGACAAAAAAGTTTACATTTGATTTACTTGGATTATTTTAAAATATGGTTGTGATAAGCTCTAAAATACACCAATAAACACACTTACTGGCAAAGTGGGTGACCCTTATGTGCACTGCCATCCCCAGCATCTCCTTGTTGTTCATGTAAAGCTAACTCCTCTCGTGAGTACGAAATTCTCTCATGTGTAAAGGTCTGTTTGTTAAAAAGCATGACAGTTCACTACATTATATTAATTTGAATATAAATTAGGTAAGTGCATTATGTTTAGGTTTATTACCATGAACAGTTATGTTCAATTATACACCTACCTTGCATTGCTTGACACAAATTTTGCAAAAATATTCGCCATGTTTTTCTTTGAGATGCTTTTCCAATCTATCAAACTCGTCAAAGGTAGAGTTGCAGTTTGGACAGGGATGCTCTAACAGTTTTCTGTAAAGTGTTTCATTAATATTACAATTATCACCAAGAAAAACTACATTATATGTACCACATAGAATTGCTTACTTGTGACTTGCATACATTTTACGTGTTTCAAAATAAATTCCATATTTTTGCTCCTTATTAAGACAAGAAAGATCAATAGAACTGAACTGCCGAAGTGATGTTGTGTATATCACCTAAATGATAGAATAGTTAGAAAATGGAATTGGCCTAATTAACATTACATGCTAGAAACAAGAAATGTTTTCCAAAAATGCATCTCAAGCATAGTAAAGCACATGTATTGGCAGCAACATGCAACCAGTTTACCTTTGGAAGTTCAGCACGACAAGCAGGACAATGTTTATCCAGACACAGGACTCTTAGCTTCGTACAGCACCTGAAAAATCAAACCTGTTCATAATCTTTCTTCCAAAACTGTGCAGTAACACAAAAACAAAACTTGAAACAATTTTATGCACTTACTTAAAGCAAATGGGATGAAAACACAACCCATATGCAAAGATAGTGATATCATCAGAACACACCATACATGTGGGATTGTTCTTCAGCTCTTTTACTACATGCATAATAAATAGTGTTAAAATGGTCAAAAAATAAGGGTTTGTTGTATATATCGTAGATTTGGTGGGTGGTGCAAATCAAAACTAGAAAATACAGGCATACTTCTTTAAAACCAATATAATATGAAAGGTGATGTTACAAAGTATGGCATGTGATTGATTTGTATGACTTGTTTCAATCCCACCCACACAATAGTCTAAATTTACCTTGCATAGTCATAAGCTGAATTCGTAAATCACAGTCACAATCTACCAATTACTGTTTATACAAATATATATTTCAACCCTATTTTTAACCCATTATGTTCAATAGGATTTAATTCAAGCAAAACACAAGTATTACAAAATGGTTATAATTTCTTACTTATGCTAATAATTGCAGAGTCTGCTGGGGCATCTGGTTGATTGGATTTTATGACAGGTTTGGGTACTGTTACTTCTGGTTCACTTTGTGTAGCACGGATTGAAATACCTTCTGTACTTAACAAATGAACCCTCTCATCTATTATAGCAAACTTATTTGGATTCCTGTGGATAAACTTTTCAAATCCACCGATTTTCTGCAAAAAAACACAAATGCATTTTTGTTGGTGTAGTTTATATGTATACTACTGCAATTTACCACAACAGCATAAGTAGTTTAACTTAGGACTGATAACAGTTGTGATTGTATATATTACCTGGATATACTTCCTGTTCTTCTTTGATAACTTGGTCATGTAACTCCCAAGTGAGTTTAGATACAAAGAATTATCTTGTTCTCGCAGAAGGCGAGCAGTTACAAATTCAATGATTTCGGTTTCAATAGATCCCATAGCAACAATTTGGGAATAAGATGGGTTGATTTGAAGATCTTGGTGTCTAGTATTTTTCTAGAACAAAAAAATGTAATATGGCATCACTTTACTTTGGTACACAATCCACAGTTTGTGTACCAAAGTTCAGTTGTGTACACAATCAAACTGCAACAAAGAACAGACAAGCCAAAATAATTGAGTAGAACATAATGATTTAAGATTTCAAAATTGCGGTTTTAAAAAACGCAAGCAGGCAGTGAAAAGTGTGGAGCATTAATTACATGTATAAATTATTGAAATTGTGCATTATAATTCCTGAATCATAACTTAACTTATCAAACTCTGCTTTTTTTGTCATGTATTTATCACCAAATACTACTAACTGGGGAAACTAATTCCCAATGTCAAAATTCAAGACTGTCTACGCCTTAGGTCATATTTTTTAAATGACACAAAAATGCCCGCAACACTAATTTCCAAACAACTCAACCTGGGGCTTATGCTGGGGAATCACCTATTGGTTTTTTCAGCAGGTAGGTGACGCCATTGTTCAATACGCACCTAAACAAAAGAGTGCATCACGCGATGTTAATATGTTGCGGCACGTATAGCTTATTGAATACGGATTTTCGTGATAGTTTGATTTACCTGTACTTTTTTATTATAATTTAAGACACAACTAATTTTGCTGCAACAAAAGGCCTTTTGCAATAAGTTAATTAATCTAAATCGTAGTTTAAACTTTAAACCGCCATTACCAAACTTGCATGATTTAGTCCCACCGAATTTTCGGACACGCTAAACTGCACGTCCATTTGTTTTCTTGCACTGTGACACAAATGCCTGCTCTTGCTGATCAAAAAACATTCCTCACATCATATTTAAAAGTTGATCAAAATGTCTTCTTGCCATATAGTATAATCAGACTCCGAGTCCAGGGTGCCAGGGTTATTTATAAGTGCGACATATGACCTACAAACCGCCGGCATGCCTTCATTATAGTCGCGTCGCAGCAGTAGCCCATTTCTTGTTGTCTTCCGAGAATTACAGTCACACCGGTGGTTTCCGCCACATAATTAAATAATATTCGCCGATATTATCGAAGCTTCGGCGTTTTTTTTAGTATTACTGCGACAAACCCTTAGCAGTAAACTAAAGTTTAGGCTGTTGTTTCAGTAGTGAAAAAAGGACTGGTAACAATGAATCAAAGTGATGTCACGAGCAGAAGGCTTTCCATTTTTGTCTGGTGATCATTTCTGGGCAAAAATTATTTAAATTTTAATTTGTGCTTGTAACAATAAATCTGGAAAGTAACCAGCAAGCAACACACTGTTTTAAACTCGGTTTCAAGTACCCTGTATTACTATCTAGCGGTAAAATTCATGTCCAATTTTATCCACTAAATTGGAAGTACATGCAAATGCATTTAAACTCAGTTCACGTAATAAAAACCGCTCATTAAACAATTCTTGCGTTTTTTATGTATATATTTACCAAGTCATAAATGAAATTTAGTTAAAACTACATTAAAATGACCTAAAATTATGCAAAGTATGGCAAAAACGACCAAAGTAGTGATTTTGTGGCCAATGGATCAAAAATGGATGAACTTTCAAAATTGTTTACAAAATGGCGGAAGCGGAACTCATCAAACAAAGAGAACCGGTAAGCAAACACGCAAAAGCTAGTGATTGGTTGGTTTTATTTTTGACCTTTTATTTTGAATCTTTGCGGAGCCCTGATTGGCTATTAGAACTATGAGAACATCCGTTATGCGGACAGTTCCTGTCACGTGATCGTCTCAGGACTTCCTTGTGATGAAGCTCAAAGAAAGCAGCGTAATGGCGGCGCTCTTCCTTGATCTTGAACATTTTCGATGATTAAAAGTTAACCTGTACCAATTTTAGGTAAGTTTTACTGCTACAACGAAGTTTGTTATTGTTTAAAAGTATCGTTTGATTATTTAACTGTTTGCCGATTGTCTAAGTATAGTTTTCGCTTTGTCTTTTGTCGCCGAAAATCTGTCAGTTCGAACTGACATACTTGTAACGTAACAATCGTTTATATTTATAGAAAAAGTTATCGGAGCCACCAAATATACTTATTTCATTTACAATTCATTCACAAAACTATGTTTTCGTGTTGTTTATCTTCAACTGGAGTGAATAAAGTTAAGAGAAAAAAGAGAAAAAAGTTAGAAGATTTATTTTGCAATAAACACATGTAGGTAAATTAGTTGGTTTCTTTATTCTCATGAACAACTGATTTCTGACGGTTCATTTTGTGTAACACTTTTTGTAGCACTTTAACTGGTTTTTTGTATGTCTATTAAATATATTAAATATAGTTTAGGTTGAATTAATAAACGAGCATATGTAGGCAACAGTTGTTGTTCGATTAAAACTAAATGTTTAGTTGCTTTTAGACTGTGCTTTTTGCATGCCGGTCTACTAGAAGATCGTAGCCATCCTTAGGTGTTTGACAAAGTGCTTGTTTTGTACTTTATGGCAATGTTTGACAAAGTACAGAACCTGGGACAGTATGTTTTATTGGTTTTGGACAAAAATTATTGAATGCCAAGTTAGCAGGTCATTTTGTACTTTATGGCAATGTTTGACAAAGTACAGAACCTGGGACAGTATGTTTTATTGGTTTTGGACAAAAATTATTGAATGCCAAGTTAGCAGGTCATTGTATCTTTAGTCTAGGTTAAAAAACTTGCCCTTTACCGTGTTTGTGCACAAGACAAGGTAGGGAAAAGCTTTTTACTCTTTCTGAGGTTTTGGGTCGTGTTAAAGGTACAACCCATTTTTTGGTGTTATACCTAATTAGTCCCACTATAGTAATGGTTGACTGGATTGACTTTGAACAAATTCAACTGCCTGTCAAAACATTCGAAAAATGTTTGGTTGTGAGTTATGGTACTAGTGCAATATTATAGCAGCAGCAGGGTCCAGTTGGTCAAAGGTTGAATCAATTAATCCCTAAGGGCTGTGCTAACAGCGCAAGCGGTGCGTTTTGCCCGTAGAATAAAAGTCTCGGGTGCCATTGTTTGGAGCTTCGCAGTCGAACCTGTTCTCAAAAGAGTGTACGTAGTTGACATTGTTAGAACTGTGTGTTTGATGCAGTTGATTTAATGCGACAAAAGCGCAAAATTGTTCCGTACAAAGTTGAGGTAATGTTGTATGTTTGGTTTCAAATAACAGATATACAAACGTTAATTTATCCGGTACAATTTAAGTCTTTTGGTAAAGTTATAAAAGTGTGTTATCTGTTGAGGTGAGTTATTTGAGCATACAGCAAGGTAGTCACCAGTTGTTTGAATGTCCCCACTGAATATTTTTATCCTTGCTTTATCTGTCAAGAGTGTATTTTTTAGGCCTAGTGTGTTATGGGTGCTTGTGTAATCAGTTAGGGTGTTTCCATTTGATATAGGGTGTTGTTTTATTAAAGATGGTTTACGACTAGCACTGTTTAAACATCTTGCTGCCTACCTGATCAAGGTAAAGCAGATTTTTGTATGCATGTTATGCAAGTACGTTTGTAAATCTATACCGAAAAGATCAGTAGCAGAGTTTATCAGCACTGCGTTTTTGATGCTTGTGCAAGTGTATTTTTTCCTAATGTCTGCTAATAACGTTCATTTACAACTTTTTCGGCTACTCACTGTATATAAAATACGCGCAAAGTCATTTATCAATGAAAAAAAATGCAGTATATAAGACTGCTGACCCTTTGTTGCACTCGATGGAATGCAATGCGAAACAATAGTCTAAAAATGATGTCATAAATAGTATGGAATGTTTGTTTACAAGTGAGACAGCAATCTGCAGTAGACTGAATAACAATTGATAAATAGTGTTCATCGCATGATGCAAAGTTTAAAGCATTTTTTGGTGCGGGCCGTGTTTTCTGCGCGAGCGGCGCTTTTTGCCTGTGGATTTTGATCGTGTGGTTTGGTGTTGTTACCCTGTTTGGCTGACCTGACATTTGGAAAGCACTTGGTGAAAAACATTTTTGTGGCAAGGTAATTCTTAAAACCAGTACACAATTATAAATACTTGGCGTCATAAACACTTAAGAATGACATAGGAAACTGTTTGCAGTAACAGAGATACATTGGCAGTCGTTTTGAATTCTATTGACATTCATTATAATATCCTCGTTAGTTTATCAAATATACTCAAAAGTTGTGGTTCTAACGGTATTTTGTGTAAGCTGAGTGTTGTGTATGTCGACTGCTACCGAAGCTACACTTGTGTGATCCTTTGGTTTTTGCATTGGGTCGTTGTGCCCCTGCTTTAAATAGGTTGCTGTGCCTCTGCTTTAAATAATAGTAATGTAATTTCAGCTGAAGCACAGTGCTGACAAACCGTTTACATTTTTCGGTCCACCACAACTGTGGTGCCACTCTTTATTCGCAACGGACATTATCTTATTGCGATATCTTATTGCATTCGTAGATAATCGCTGTTGCGACTTTCATCGCTGAGCAATCGATTTACTTGCGATTTAGCCTGCTTTCGATAAACAGTTCAATAGCTTAAAATTAAAACCCGTAGGCATGAACACGTTACAATAAGAGTGGTGCAGGCTGTAATTATTATTTAGGACGAATTTGAAAACTGTACATCACTTACAAATTTATCACAAATTGCATGGTCATCATCCGTATGGTTTACTTGTTTAGAATCTAGATTTTGATTTTAGTGTAAGAAAAACATGTGACGCAACCGACAATAGCAACATCTGATGTTAACGATACATTGGAAAAAAAATCAATTTTATACATCAAAACGTATTTCTGTGACTTGTTTTTTTTTCTTGCAGAGTAGTTACTGAAACCAGATTCAAGAGCGAAAACAAACAACTACGTCATTTAATCCAACTAGTCTTGATGTCTTGGTCGTTTATTGGACAATTGTTTGACCCCTTGGAAGGCAACCACGATGACAAACGATACTCCGCACTAAAAATCAACATTTTAACGACTACGATTTCCTTCTGCTGCGCTGCTATTTGCTTCTATCGTCGACGCCATCCATCGTGACGGACTCACTCTCCTATGGATTGCCAAGGTAACTCTTGCGATAAATTTTCTATTTCGGTCTCCATATATATTACTGGCAATTTTTGGTAATTAAACATTAGCCCTTAATGAGGTCACACGATATGCAGAAAGTCTATTTTGCGAACGAACCCCTTTATATTACTCTGTTCTGTCCCTAGGACGCTTTTGTTATATGCAAACAAATTGAATTACGCAAGAAATGTAAATGTAAAAACTACACAATGCAAGGTTTTTGCTTATAGTGTAGTTTTATTTATTGTGTCAACCTTATTTCATAATTAATCTCAACAAATAATATTTTGTTTGTGGCGTTGCAGGTTCATACGCCACACAGCCGCCGATGCTGCTATGGGACGTTTAAAAGTGTTAGACCTTAAAGTCAGACCTACCAGCCTGTACAGTACAGTGTACACAATTACTGGTTAGTCCCGTTTAAGTATGTTCTTGTTTGTTTACATTCATTGACTGGTACAAATTTTTTTGCATGTGTACATCCAGTAAACAAAGTTTGCACAAGATTTTGATACATTAGCCCAGTGTTTCTCAACCTTTTTTCTTGTACCGCCCCTTTTACGTGTTCGTTATTTATAAACGCCCCCCTCAAAACTGACTAAATCAAATACAATTTTATTTCACGAACAATATCAATACGATAATTAAGAGCCGAATGTAGCTAGCTATGTTTTAGCCCCCTAATCATAAATATTCTAATGGTTAACTCAACATGATACCACTAACTACAGACAGTGCTCATTGCTTATAGCTTGGTACACGTGACGGGCCAAAACTGCAATTGTTTTGTTTGGTCGAGCACTGAGCATCTCACGTTAACGCTCGGTGTATAGCAGGGGTTCTTAAACTTTTTCGGCCGTGCCCCACTTGACACTATTTATTTATTCTCACGCCCCCCTAAAAAACGTTAGCACTGATGATGCTTGTCTTGTTTTTTTGAAAACAACATACATCGTAGGTCCGCCTTAAACTACTGTCAAGTTAGTTCCAATCGTTAGAAAAAGCCATTTCAACACTGATAAGTTGCAAAAAAAGCGCGCGCACAGAGCCACGGTGCCAGTATTCTTGTAAACTACGCATATGTTGCCCAGAAAATGTTGATTCACTCAAAGCCAAGGCAATCTCTAATGCGAAATTGCGAACGAATAAAAAAATGTGCAGCCGACTATATAGTACAGGGGTCACCGAACTACGGCCCGCGATCCCATTTTTTAGGTTTGCCAAAACGTATTGATAACTTTGTTACTGTCAAAAATTAATCTACTCCTTACGAAAGTTTACTGTTACGACATGTAAAATTAATATTGCCGACTTTCATAGGATTGCAACGCCCAGGATTGATCCAAAGCCAGTTTATTACGTCACAGACAAAACAAAAAGTGTTAATTGTGCGCAAACAATTGCCTTATTGTGTTACTTGTGACGTAATATACAAATGTTCCTTGTAAGATGAGACTAACTATACAATTTAACAGATTTTAAATAGATTTTTAAAAAGACCAAAAAAAATAATCTTGGCGCCCCTATAAAAATAGTCTCGTGTGCTAAGCTTGAGAAGACGGCACTAGGGCATGTAAACTATGCGGCACGCGCGAACGTATCCGGCCCGCAGTGTAGAAAAGTTATGTTAGTACAACTGGACATCCATTTCAGAGTAATGAAGCGTTTACTTTAAACAAAAAGTTTGAAATCAGTGCCGACATAATTCCAATGCATTAATTTACAATTGTTTGCAAGTGAAAACTTTGCAGCCAGATTGTGCTGCGCCCCCCTTGCGAACCCTTCACGCCCCCCTAGGGGGGGCGCCCCCCCCCAGTTTAAGAACCCCTGGTGTATAGTGACGTCAGAAACGTTTTCAGTTCCATGTTTTTACTAGCCCCCGGAGCCGTATTTAAGATGTATAGGCTATTTCTGCATAACACGCAAGGAAAGCCAACGCCAAGTGAAACACCAACGTCTTTTATGTAACAAACGGCAATTGAGAGTGTTAACACTATTTGACGTTTTTGAAAACAGTCACTTTTATACTTGGGGACCCTACTTCTGTGCGTCAGCAGTAAACAAATCACACGTTCAATTGCGATGTCACAAAAACCGTTTATGACTTGCCTGCTACATTATTGTGTAATAAGCAAGTAATCACTTGGCAGTACGGTTTTGTAGTGATTGTCTAACGAAGGGGTCACCAAACATTTTTCACTGCGAACCGGATAGCATTAAAAATATCTTGCGAGGGCAACTTGGTTACAAGCCCTAAGGCGCGTCTTTCCGGGACCAACAAAAGTGCAATCTTTGTTAGAGTCCGATTGTGCTACTGTCAAATAGTAAAATTGTTTAAAAATTATAGAAACTCTTCTACAGGCAAACCTCATTTATTCTATAACAATTAACAATAGAAAGCCGTTTGTTCGCGCACAATAGTGAAGGCATTTTTAGTTTGGTCTATGATAAATAACTTTTAGATCATTTTGTGCGTTCTGTAAAACTAGGTGAACTTTGTCCACATGTTGTTGCAGAAATACTTTTAGTAGTTAACTTTTAACGTTTAACGCAAGCTTTAATTTTTTCAAGATATATTAGGACCAAACACTCTCGCAGGCCGGATGAAATGACGTCGTAGTTTACCGTAGTTTGATTTCCCCTGGTCTAACGGCTTAGTTAATGTGGCCGAGCGCCGAGCATCAAAAATTGCGATGCTCTGTACCAATTACTCGGGTTGTAGCTTGGTTGGGCCATGCACAAGTCAATAGCTACCTGCATATTTTGCTATTAAAGCGCAGACAAGCCGCAACAAATGACGCATTGTGATTTGTAGAAAATGCATTGCATGTGACATCCCCATAAAAAACACGCAGCAAACAAAGTACACAATACATACTTTGTCAAATCTACTTTTACTGGTCGCAGATGGAAGAGATATGACAAAAAAGATTTTGACGTTTTGTTTCATTTTACCTGCTCTATCTTTTTCCAGCGTCCCCCAATTGCCCAATTATTCTCCAGCGCCCCCTTAGTGAGAGCAAATGCCCCTTGAGAACTACTGCACTATAGCCGTTGCTGAAATATAAAGCTGTGATGGGGGTCAGCATTAGATAAAATCTTGCGCCACTGCGTTAACCGTTTAGTTTGTAAATATTTCTACCCTACTACCTTTGTAAAACCTTCAGCCAATGTTTAACGTATTTGCTTTATTGCAGATTGTTTTTTTAAAACCAGATCGCAAAAAAAGCAAGCAACACCGACATTTTAATGAACAAATAAATCTGCTTTTCAAATGGACCGACCAAACCCATGGAAACACTTTTTGTCCCTTTGCCAGACCACGTCAGGAACGATTTGTCTTCATATATTTCCATGCTCGTCGCCACATTCGGTTGTCGTTTGACATTTGCTCATCACATCATCACATGTAAGTTGCTGTTATAACGTTACCCCTGCCGGTATTTCGTTTGTCGAAGACCGTATTTTTTGGAGTCTGACAGTATTCTGCGATGTCAGATTGTTTTTTAAACTTAATCTATCAATTGAACTATCAAATTAAACTTAATCATCAAAGAAATAATTTTTCGTTAGACACGTTTCAGCAAAATACGTCGAAAATCACTAAATCAGCTGTGACCTGGCGAAAACGGTCTGAACATGTCTGCCGAAATCCCGCTGTTGCACACATCAGTCTATTTTACTGCAACACAATTGCTAGTAAATGCCGTTTAATTTTCAACATTTTTCTCTGTTTGCCTGTGCTAGTGCAAATATGGCAGCTGTAATTAACACGCTCGCATGCCGCTGTATGAAAATGATCAAAAATTCATTATATGCCTAAGTTGGTTAAAGAGTGGGCTAAATACTTGTGATTTCTCTTTTTTTCCGTTTTTGTATTTTGTGACAAATGGTTATGAAAGATTATAATTATCCAAAACGAACTGCAATACTTATCGTCAGTTGTGTATCCAGTACAGTCTATGTGCCATAAGAATATGTTGCCACACTGAATATGATAAATACTAATCACAGTTACATCTTATTTTAGGCAGTGTTGATAGAGTGATGTTTTTGGATAGATAAGACACTACAGTTCTGTATCTACTTTTGGCGGCACATGGCAACGCTTTAATTAAGGTAAGTAAGAAAACTTCTGTAAAAATGCGATAGCTTCGCCTGTCGCACCTCCTTGCATGGAAAGTCGTACATCGTTATTACGCTTGACCCATGTAAAGGTTACGGATATTTATACGAGTACAGTAACAACATATCCCGTATTGTTGGCAATGTTAGGGCCAGAGTTGTGAGCGGATGTGGAACTAAGGAATTTTTACACATTTTTGTGTGTGCAGATTCATCACAAGGCTCCGAACATCTTACGGTCACACAGAAGCTTTCCATCTTTCATCTTGGTGTCAACAACCCTCAACTTCAAATATTATACGGGATGTTGGTAACATATAGGGGGCCGCGTCGGAATCGGGTGTGAATGCAAATTTTAGGCCTTAACTCCAGATTTAACTTGGCGCCGAAGGGCTTTCTATTCGTTATTTGCCCAAGAATAGTGGTTTATGCGACACATTTTAGCTAGATTCGCCTAGGGTTTACATTAATTGTAGCACTTTAATCTAAGGCTAGGTTAGTCAGGATGGGTCTTGAGTTTTGCGCGCCACATTCCCACTTGATATGGGTATAGGGCGTGGCGTTAAATGGCTTTAACTAAATGTAGGGCTAGACCAGGGATGCAAAAATGGGGTTGCACGGTCGCGCCGCGCGACCGTAATTTGTAGCCACAATTATAGGTGGTTTATATTTTTTTAATTCATTTTCTCACAATAATAATAAAGCAGTTGCAGTGGCAGAATTGGCGGAAAAATAAAGGTTTAGTCAACGATATACCAATAATGTTTTCGAAAAACACGCTTGAATCGAGCCGCGACCGAATTACGTTAATCGCATGCTGAACTTATAAATTTATTCGGCACTATCGCCATGCGACCCTAAAAGGTACAATCATCAATTGATATGACGTGACTTTGACTGTCATCAATCGAAGTAGTGGTTTCTGTACTTTCTTTCATAACACAGAAAGAATGTTTACTCTCATAATAAGCATTCTTACACGTTGGGCGCGAATGTGATGTCACACATGCTAATCGTCGTGGGTATATTGTGCAATCACACACGTGTGTATTAAAAATAATTTGCAACACACGTTTTTCATGACCATTTTTGAGTATGTTTTCACCCAAATGAAGATTTAAACCTATTCCGAAACTTAACAGCAAAGTTTAAAGGTAAGAACTTCCCACAAGTGGTTTTGTTTTGCTTATTTTGAAGTTGTTATATTTTGTTTTACAGATTGCGATACACACACAAATATAACAAAAGGGCAGCTGATGCAACCAAATCTATTAGCTAAAATTAAAGCATGGCAGGAACAAACAAATTTTACACTAAGCTACAGTTGATGTAACAAAGGATCTGGTTAGAATTTATTGCCAAATGCGCACGAAGTTAACGTTTAAAATCAGCTTTAAGTAAGTTTCAGTTTAATACGACCTCATCTTATGTAAAACCATAACTACTTGTTTTTTTTATTTTTACAGCCAAACTGACTTGCAGGGCTTCCAAATGTCTGTCTGGCTGTCTCTTCTACTACCCAAAAATAATTCAAAGCTATTTTCCCCATCTTCTATTTCATTTTCAGCGATGGAGATGACGTACTTTCACATCCACTTTAGCGGCACAAGGCAAATTTCAAGGTAAACTTACAGTGTTTGCTTTCCGACTTTACATCATGTGTTTGTTTTTGCAAATGGAAGTATTAAATTACCTTTAAAGCTGTTTAAGAGTACAATTTTGTAAAACGTTTGTACTTTTTTAAGCAAATTAATTAACAAATTTCTAATGTTTTTTTTTTATGCATCTACTGTACAACGCATCGACAACTGTTCCACCACCCAAATACAGCTGGATGAAGAGAATTTCAGGCATCTGTGATTGGAATCATCAATGTCATGTATTGTTTGTTTACGTCCAGATCACACAACCATATGCAAGTTAATTTTGAGTAACACATCGTTCCCTGCTGCCTGCTATTTTAGCGTTTGCTTGTTTTGCTACTTTTCCGTAACCATGTCATAAAATGATGACGTGCCCTCAAGAATGGGAGGGTGGATGTCTAAACCATGACGTCAATCGAAACGGTGAGAACAGATGTAATAAGATAATGCAATTAGCAGTTGCGTTATACTCGCTGTTTACTTGACATTTGTTTAGGATCAAGATCTTGTCCGGACATCAATACGGAGATACGTCATCATTTCGGATCGTCTCATGCCAAAACGATCCAATGGTTACCGATTATGCAGCTCATTATTGCAGTTTCTTCCGGGCACCACTAAATTGCATTGTGACGTCAAACTCTGAAAAGAAAGTCTTTCCATATTCCACAAACAATTATGGATATTTTAGGTATTTATTACAACAGATTGACATTGTGTATTGCATGTATTACTTTGCTTTTTGTTATTACGACAGAAGTTAAAGATGCATAAAGATTCCATAATTTACAACTATTAATACACAACCATAATAACAATCCCATGGTTCAGATCTTCGGCCAGGCCTGCTACGTGTTTTTTTCACCAGCCAAGCATATTTGCATGTTGCTAATATGACTACTCTTTATTGCAACGGAAATGGTTACGTACGCACAAAACGGTGAGTATTAAAAATAAGGTCATGTAAAGCCTAGTCATGTAAAGCCTAGTCGGCCTTTTGAGAAATCACTCGGTCAGCATTTAATTTAGCTTTTTTAAACGTAACTCACTAAAGAGCTGTGGTTGGTCGACGGAAGAAGAAAAAAGAGGACGCCACATTCATTCCCTGCTTTCGTCTACTTGCTCATTCTTTTCTGGTAACTCATGTCGTGGTGTTAAACGGAGAGCACCCCAGGTTGGGAACCACTGAGTTAACTGGATTGGACGCTGGCTTATTTGTGCGTTGTAACCGAGGTATAATTTATAAAATGCATTCAAGTTTCCGCGACTTTTGAAATCAATGATACTGCCGCTAGATCTTTTTGTTTCAGATAATTTGTTGATACTTTCGTTGTCCAATTGAATTTGCCACAAGAAACATCATTTCATTTTCGTGTTATGTTGCTGACAATATGATTTAAATTGGGGTAGAACATGCAAAGACAGCATAAAATGAACTTATTCTGTTTTTTTCATTTTATTAGAGACCGACTGTTTGGGGTAAATTTGCCATATTTTGTCATGAGTTTCTGACTCTGCTACTTTCTTGTACAGAATGCGTGAGGATCGACTGCGATGTTCGATGAAGAGATGGAACTGAATTTGAAGGTGAAGGCCTTTGAATTGATTGGGATTTTTTTAAAGACCAGTTTCTGCAAGTTGCTTTCAAACATCTGAACTTCATCAATCCTATTTTAGACAAAACGTAAAAAAATTCTAATAGGAGTAGACCTAACTCCACAAAATATCGGCGTGTCGTTTATTTAGCTACGCTTGGTTTATTAACAACATGGTGCGATAGTTGATTGTAAAATGTGAATATAATTTAAATGTTAAAAGTATTTAAATGTTAAAAGTACTATGTAAGTTTAAAATACGCAGCGGAATCCATTTGGTACATTTAATGGCGGGTAAAAGGAATTGATTTAGTTTAAGATTTTGGTCACAAACCGCACGTTTCGATACAGAAATGGAAGACAGCAATGTAAGTGAACCTGTTTTTAGGTGCTATTCTGACTAAATTGTTTTTTTCTTGCTTCGCAGATCGATGCCTTGTGCAAATCTTCCTAACGTTCAATCCAACGATCATTGGTTCATTTACTGGAACACTTGTCGTGCAAACTGAAAATGGAGACTCCATTAATGTTACTTTGTGGCTACCGCATGC
Source organism: Phallusia mammillata (assembly GCF_965637545.1). Classification (NCBI taxonomy): domain Eukaryota; kingdom Metazoa; phylum Chordata; class Ascidiacea; order Phlebobranchia; family Ascidiidae; genus Phallusia; species Phallusia mammillata. The sequence continues at coordinate 26,837,182 of NC_137254.1, forward strand.
CAGTTGATCATTTTTTCGTATATTGCTATTTGTCAATAAATGTATAATTGTTGCATTATAGGCTGGCTGACCTCTTTAAATCGGACTTACTTCAAGGAGAATAATGATAAAACTGACTGTTACTTTAATGATATTTTTTGGTTGCGCATCTAGATTTAAGTCTTGCTGGGGTAGTTCTAAAAGCCGCTTGGTATAACGTATGACATCGCATGTGAGAATGTAAGTTGTAAAAGGGCTTTCTTTGTTTCATTAACAAACCGTAAACTCAAATACCCCACCCCGTCACCACCTTTAATAGTTATAATTTTCTCATTGAGTATATTTATGTCCATTAAAACAGCGTCAGTATTGTGATATGTGATAGCTTGGGACAGTAATAATGCTACCACCAGTGCCAAAAATTATAGATGGCGCAATAAGAGTTATTTAATAAGCAGTGTAGATGGCGCAATAAGAGTTATTTAATATTCAAAATAAAGTTATTTAAAATAACAGTGAGACTAGGGTAGGGCTAGGGACTAAATATAACATAAAGAACTTAGTTTTAGGTTCATTTTATTGTAATTATTATCATGAAACCTCAGACCAACAATAATACTTCCTAGCGTCAGCGTTTTTCACACAAATTGTATTTAAAATTTGTGCGTGGGCCACATACTGAAAATTGGCAAACATGGCTACTGTAGTGCTTACTTTAGTAGCTCTAACGTGCTAATTTGCCACGTTAAAAAAGCTGTGTCACGTGCCTCCTTGACCAATGAGCGTTCGAACGCTTGGCCTCTAGCATTCAATTAACCTACTCCCAAACGCAGCTCACTAATTGGTGCAATGACGCTTGCTATTGGTTGGATTTAGATCACCCCTGTGACGTTTTCAAGACAAGAGCTCTGATTGGTCGAGGGGGAAAAAGAGAAAAAGGGGATTCCACCTTGCTCGCTTGCGTGTGTTGGCTCGTTCTTTTCTGGAGACTCTTGCCGGAGGATGTTGTGCTGAACGAAGAGTGTGCAGGTAATGCTATTGTTGTACACGTACTTGTTGGTAGATGTGTTTACTTCTGCATTGTAACCGATGTGTAACTTTTAAAATGATTTCAAGATTTAAAAAAACTTAATAGTTTCAGTTTCAGATTGTTTTCGGATAAAATTTATATTTATTTATGCTACCGTCACCGTTGTTTAAATTTTATCTGAATAAACATTATTTTAAGCAAGTTATTTCACAATTTACTGAAGTTTTACCATTTTCAAGTAACGTTACATACTTCCTGTTATGTTTCTGTTAATGTTTCTGCATACAGTGCACGTATGCTGTTTTCTCATTTTATTATAAGCTACTGTTTGGTGTAAATTTACCTTATTTTGTCCTGACTTTTTAGCTCTGCTGCTTTCTCGTGGAAGCATGACTGATGTTCCATGTCAAGCGGGAACTGAAACTAAAGATACACGGCATTTAAATTAAAGGTGAATAACTAATAAGACTAGTTTAATGATCAAGGTACTGGTGTATATAGAGTAAATCTTTCAGACGTTTCGACACTCTCTGTTGTCATCATCAGTGCAGGTTGTCGAAACGTCTGAACGATGTAGGCTATTCTATATACACAGCACCTTGGCAGTAATGTTTATGATTAAATTACTTTTCAAGTCCGTGTATAGTGTTCCTACTAAGACTAGTTTTTGGAATTTGCACAAAAAAAAACTGAACCGCATCAAACCTATTTTTTGACAAAACGTAAAACAAATGTAATAGGCGTAGGTATATTGTGATAACTCTAGAAAATATCTATTTGTCGTATGTTGGACTACTCGTGGTTTATAAACAACCTAGGATGCTGGATTGTAAATAAAACTAAAACGTTAAACGCATGGTTCAATAATTTTTGAGTGAGCTTAGCTTACATTTTTAACAACTTTGCTTAGATGAACATAACACCGAGCAGGCATAGTTTAATATGATAACTTACTGCTTAGATTAAAATGTGCCGCGGAGTCTATATTTGCTAACTTTTATGGCGGGTAAAAACGCATCGTTAATTCATGATGTCTTTGTTTCAGATTTTGGTCACAAACCGCGAGTACGTTTCGACACAGATATGGAAGGCAGCAATGTAAGTAAACCTGAGTAACAAAGCCCTTTTTTGAAACAAAAATATAAATTTGATAAAATACCGGACATACTAAATATAATGCAAACCCGTTAACTATGTTGCAAAAGCTTTTAAACTGCGTCGACTCGTGTAAATAGTGTGACATTAACTACGAGTTAAATCTAACACTTCTACCATGTTAACCCTTTCGAATAGTTAACCCGGTGCTTGAGCATGTTGCACTTTATGTTTTGCACGGCATGTGTTTTTGGGTAACTATTCGTTTGTTGGCATTGGTAGAAGTGCGCTGCTTGCTGAAATTTTAAAGCAAATTAACATAAATTTGGGTTTTACTGATATGCTGCAAATTTATGTTAGACCCTAAAAATATCTTGACGTAATTATTTCTTGTGACTTAAAATCACTTGTTCAAAGTCGAACATATCTAGAAGTTATTATGGGTCCCCTTCCCTGAAGGGACACATATTGTTTTTGTCCGTATTTTTTTTTTCTTTTTTCTTTTTTTCTTTTTTTCTTTTTTTCTTTTTTCTGTCTAACGCTGGTTTGTTAAACGCATTTGGTCAAGAAAGAGTGCTTCAAATTTATTCAAATTTGGACAGATGTTAGTTATTAATCTAAATTTGATCCTCCTGAAGTTTGACCCCGAATTACCCAGTGGTTCACCCACAGGCCCCCAAAATGCAACTTTTTTAAAACATGGTTTGTTATATGCGTTTGGTCAAGAAAGAGTGCTTCAAATTTGTTTAAATTTTGTCAGATGTTAGTTATTAACCAAAATTTGATCCTCCTGAAGTTTGACCCTGAATGACCCAGCGGTTCACCCACAGGCCCCGAAAACGTAAAATTTTTAACGCTGGTTTGTAACGCTGGTTTGGTAAAGAAAGAGTGCTTCAAATTTATTCAAATTTGGACATATGTTAGTTATTAATCCAAACTTGATCCTCCAGAAGTTTGACCCCGAATTACCCAGCGGTTTACCCACAGGCCCCCAAAACGTAAATGTGTCTAACGCTCGTTTGGTCAAGAAAGACACTGTAGGCAGAAGTCCCAAGAGAGTAACTCACTGGTTTACGATAGCAGGAGGGCTCAGCTTGACGTCGGACAGACGTTTTACGAGACGTCGTTTCGGTGATTAGAAATCAGCTGTTTTGCACAGCAATGCTATTTCGTTTTATTAAGTTGTCACTCACATTTTCAGTTTTGGCGAAGGTTTCACACCTATGACGTGATTTAAACCTAATAAGCGTGCTTCGGTTTCGTATATGTCAAGCAAAACTTGTTAATCAAAATGAAGTTGAAAAATCAAACTTGACATTTTTGCAAGATAAATGTGTTTTTTTAAATGCTCGTTGTCAGGTTGGCCGCCGCATGACCATGGGTTACTTAAGGTCAACTAGTAGGTATTACTAACACAGTTCAGAACTTTCTTTCATCATAATGTAGTGTTTTTTTGCTATCAATTTAGGAATCAACACTCAAGGCATGTATAAATTAGGTTAAACGGTTTTGTTGAACAGTAAGGACGGCGTCTATTGAAAACGGTGTCAATAGGTCAAACAGTCGTTTGGCGTGTGCACCCTGAGAGGTTACTGCAGGTCAATGGTACGACAATATCTGGGTCAAAGCAAGAGATTAAATTAAAGTATTTGTTTCGTTCTTTTTTAATGTTTTTGTAATTATATAACAATAATAGTGCAAAAAGAATACGAACAATTTTTTTATTGTTGGGTTAATGCTTTCTAAAAATTTGTTTTTAAAAATCTAAAAGTCACCGCAACATTTGTTTACCGTAAATCCGCACAAACACGCGTGTGGGGACCCATTAGTTTTTGTTTACAAAAACAATCATATGTGTGGATCAAATGATGTGTATAGTAAATTGGTAAATATCGTATAGAATATATAAAATGGAAGTATATCAGAAAGCCACCCTTCTAGTTGCTACATGAATCACAGGGATAACGTTGTAATGAGATGCTGTATACGATGTCCGATTAAAATATCACATTTCACGGTTGATTATGGGAAGACAGTGTAACATGCACTTATCCTGTCTTCGCATGTTGACATATTTTAGCACACGATAAAGTAGCTTTAATTTTTCCTGTTGTTTCTGCCTCTGTTGTGTTTTCTTCCATACAGTAAACGTCAAAATGCGGCGGTGATTTTCTGTGTCGAGAAGGAAATGAAAAACGCAAGAACCCAGACTGTCGAACTGAAGGTAAATAATTTTTAAGACCAGAAGCTTTTAAACAGCGTCGACTCGTGCAAAATGTGTAAAATTAGAAGGTAATTAAACGCTTCTACCATGTTAGTACGAATAGCTTTCCCGGTGCTTGAGCATGTTGCACTTTATTTTTGCATGTCATGGGTTTTGGGTAACTATTCGTTTACCGCCAATATGGTAGAAGTGAGCGGTTAAGCGATTTTCAAAACAGACTGATGAAAATTTGTGCAGCATCAATTTTTTTTTTAGTTAATGTGGTTAGGTTGATCGTGCGAATGCAGTGGAACGTGCGCATTTCATCCTGTATTCGCATGCTGACTAGCACATCATAAAGTAACTTATTTATTTTGATATGTTTCTGCCTCTGCTGTTTTTTCTTTCACAGTACAATTGGAAACGAGACGATCGTTTGTTGTTTCAAGAAGGAACTGAATTGAAAGGAACAGGGCCTTTAAATTACAGGTAACTAACTTTTTAGACGAGTTAAACTGTTCCGACTTAGGGATTTAAGAACGAACAATCACCCCAATACTTCAAAACAATGTTGCATATAGACATTTTTAAATTTATAAATAACACACCAGTTGGAGGGTTGATTGGAAATACGATTTATAATTTAAATATGGTTTAATTGAATAAAATAAACTGAAGGTCAAAAATGTGCTGCTAAACACTTTAGGCCTAATTCTGGGTTATACTCAAACTATTGTTGATTTTGTTTCAGATTTCGGTCAAAAACAGCCCGTACATTTCAGCATCGAAACGATATGCAGTAATGTAAGTCTACGTGATGACACAAGGCTTTTGTTAAATACAATAGTAAACAAAATCGAAATGTGCGTGCAAAATAAATATTATCGAAAATAAAGTGGTTGTTAGACGCATAAACGATAAAGAAAATACTTTGTTAAGCCATAAAATATACAAACGGCGTCAGGTAAAGCTACCACTTCTATCATGTTGACACGAATAGCTAGCCCTGTGACTAGGTTTGGTACTATGCATAGGTTCTGCTTCTGCTTTTGTTTTTTCAGGAAGGCAACAAGATAAGAATTATGTACTCTGGAGGAAAACCAAGATTGCCGACTTTAAATCGATAAAAGCTAAGTTCAATTGATATTTAAGTTTTTCATGGCTCAAATGGTTTGTCGCACATGTGACGACCCACAGTTAAATGACAGGCTTAGTTGTTAAGTTGTATTAGCGCTGTGCACTTAGTCTTTTGCATGTCACGTGTGTTCTGACTATTAGCAGGTATAATAACATATGTGAAGCCCTAACTAATTGTTATATAGTCTGAATTAGTTTTGTACATAAGAGTGCTGCTTTTGGTTTTGTTGCAGATGTTTTTTTATTAAAATTTCAACAGCTAATTGCAACCTAAAGGCATTGGAGAAATTCAGTTCTCTTACAGACATGTTAGAGGTAAGTTAACTATACCCTGACATAACGAGCCTTAAAAGGATTTGACCTGTACTGCCATTGTGGGCCGATGGGATCCTGGACTAACAGTTAAATTCTTGACAGGTTGGTGATGCAAATAGCGCCAGTAATCTTGGCTTAAACGAGCATTTGTTTTGAATAACTAGCATAATTAAGGCGGCACAATATTTAGCTTTTGATTTATGTCAGCAAAAACTAATTAAGTTAAGTCACCGGCGTTTTTACGTTTCTCCTGTCTGAATAGTTCAACTACTTGGTTACATAATGGTCAACTGCGAGTTGTTTGGTAAACTGTAATATAGTATAGACTCCAGTGTTGCATGTTGCACTTTATGTTTGGCATGTCACGCGTGGTTTAATTGTGAGTAGGCATGACAAAATATGTGAAGATAACAACAGTAAATAAAGCGTAGTTTGGTTAAAATAAATTTGTCAATGGAATATATACGTTTTATTGCAGGTGTTTAGTTTCTACGAAATAAAATCTACAAATGTAGTGGAAGAATCCGGTTATTTGCAGACATGTTTTATGTAAGTAAAAAAGTTGTGATTAACGATTATTTGCATGCCTAGGATAGGATAAAAATCGCTAAGTTTTGTATGTTTTTATTTAACTTACGAGTGCTGGCTGGCAGTGTCGTAGGGATTCGTGACCAGAACTCCTAACAGGTTAATGCAAACAGTACCAGTGATCTAGACTTATAACGAATAAGTTTGTTTTTAATAACTAGAATATTTAAAAGCTTTACAAATGTCTCACCACTATAGGACAGGCAAAATACTTTTTTGTTTAGTTTCTAGAGGAAAGCGTACTAATCGGTGCAATGACTTCGAACCGATTAAAGTTAAGTTAACCTGTTTTTGATATTGTAAAATTGAGGTATAGTGAGCATTTTAGTTTTCATGATGACTTGGCATGTTGCACTTGATTTGCATGTCACGTGTGTTCAGAATATTAGTAAGCACAATCACATCTGTAGCTTTATTGTTATTTGGTCTAAGTTAAGTTCATGTATAGAGTGTTTTGTTGTAGATATTTGTTTATCAAAGTTTCTACAAAGCATGGAAACCTGTGAAAGCAGTGGGAGAATCCGGTACATATGCGGACATGCAAGATCGTTAGTAATCGACCCTGGTGTAACAAGTTATCATATGCATAGGGTGGGATAGTATTGCTGATTTTTTGTGTTTTCATTTAGAACATTAGATCGGTGTTGTCCTGCAGAATCGTTTCTTCTATCCTTAGTTCCTGCGGAAACGCGCAAGACCATCAAATACACTACAGACGTAATTTACTACATCACAACAAGTGAGTAAGCACGTAAATGTATAAATTCATTATTTCATGAATACGCTTTGGTTTAGCCACGAACCTGTCGCGTAAAGCCAAAATGGAAATCATAGCTATGCCGAGTTAAGTCCCGTTGTTTTTTCTTGTGTTGATTATTTATTTTAGTAGTTATTGTAGTGTCGTAAGAATTTTAGTTTGCATGCTGTTTTGACATTGTGCTTTGCATGTCACGTGTGGTCTTAACCTTTAGTCAACTAATTGTTATTTAGTGTGAATTAAGTTCGAACATCGAATGCTGCTTTACGTTTTGTTGCAGAGTTTCTACGAAGCATGGAAACCTGGATACGCAGTGAACGAGTTCGGTTCTTATGCATACATGTTAGTGGTAAGTGAACATAGTTGTCACGTGCCGAGTAATGGCTAAATATCGCTACTTTAGTATCATTTCTTTCAGAACATTTACCAGTGCTGTCCTGCAGGATCGTAGGGAATCCTTGAACAACAAGTCAAATCCTCGGCAGGTTAGTGCAGACAGCGCCTGTAATCTAGACACATAAATTTAGGGCTGCACTTGTTTATCTTTTGATATGTGACATAAAAATATTGTTTCAACAAAAACATGACTTTCTATGATTTTATCTACTTACCAATGATTATAGGACAAGCCAAGCTCCACATAACAAAATGCTTATTTGTTTTAGTTTCCGCGAAAAAGTACACCAATTGCTGTAATTCGGCCTGACTTCGATCCAATTGAAGTTAAGTTAACCTGATTTTTAGCTTTACATGGATTAACTAGTTTGCTGCATAACATACGAACTAGTTGTCAAATTTTAGTATACAGATAATCGAAATTCTGCACGGTGGTTTGACATGTTGCACATCGCGTTTTGCATGTTACATGTGTTCTGACCATAAGTAAAGTTGTAGCCAATTAGGTTTGTACATACATTTTTTTTTAGCATAGGCCTATAGGAGTTTTTTCTTAAGTAACCACCTACCATAAGCCAAGATATGCAGACAAGACGCTTGTTTTTTTAGTTTCCGGGGAAAGCACACTAATTGGTGCAATACGAACTGACTTCGAATTCGAATTAAGTGGTTTGAAATTAGTTTGCCGCATGATCGTCTAGTTATGAAGTATCAGTATGGTGAGAATTGCAGATTTGCACGGTGGTTTGGCATGTTCTACTTCGTGTTTGCGTGTATGTCACGTGTGTTTTTGTGTGTATGTCACGTGTATTTTTTGAAGTAAAGCTAACTAGTTGTAGTTTAGGCTCAATATGGTTTGTACCTCGAATGCTTCTGTACGTTTTGTTGCAGATGCTTGTTCATCAAAGTTTAACGAAGAACTGAAACCAGCAAAAAACATGAAAGTAGACAATTTCAATCCTTTGCCACATACCGAGGGTAATTATTTCTAATGTTTTCCTTCAAAACTCAGACCATTGCTAATTTACAGGAGCGTAGGAATCTCGCAACAACAAAGCAGCGACACTATTGTAGACTAAAAATGTAAGACAAAATTAAGATAAGTAAGGCTGCACATAATTGTTATTTTTTAATTCGCAGTGGGCATCATGTACAGAATTTTCCCACAAACAACTTGCCGAATGATGAAAATCACATGGAACCCTGTGAAAAGCAGTGGATGAATACAGTTCATGCGCAGACATGTTAGATGTAAGTAATCGACCCTGGAGTACTAATTCGTCGTCACATGCCTGGGATGGGATAAATATTGCTAATTTGTTGTGTTTTCATTTAGGACTTTCGACATGTGCTGTCTTGCTTAATTGATCATTGTTCAAAAGTCAAAACAGGTTAGTTCAAAAAGCACCAGTAATCTAGAATCAAAACGGATCCTTCTTTAAAAAATGGCTTAACTATGCTTGCACAACGTTAGATTTTTTGTGTTTTTTGTGTTGTTAAAGTATTGGTGTTAAAGTATTTTGTGTAACTACTTAACCAATAATTATAGGACAAGCCAAGCTCTACAAAAGGCACACTAATTGGTACAATATACGATTCTACTTCGAAGCGATTAAAGTTAAGTTAGCCTGATTTTTAGGTGTTTTATGGTTTAAATAGTTTGCCGCATAATCACGACCCAGTTGTTATATTTTAGAATAATGACGATTACATATTTGCACGGGGATTTGGCATGTTGCACATTGTGTTTTTGCATGTCACGTGTGTTCTGACTATTAGTAAGTATAATAAAACATATATTGCTAACTAATTGTTATTTAGGCACAATTCAGTTGGTACATCGAATGCTGCTGTACGTTTGTTACAGATTGTTCATCTAATTTCCGATGAAAAACTGTAACCTACATAGGAATCCGAATAGTTGCTGACTGCCAAATGTAAGTAGATAGCATCAGAGTAACCATCCTTATGTCGCAGCCAAGAATAACTATATCGTTTAGGTTTTTCTTCAGAACCATGGACCAGTGCTGACCCGCAGGACCGTAGGAATTCATATTCAAGAGTTAAATCCTTCACGGGTTGGTGGAAAACAGCGACACTACTGTAGACAGACTTTATGAATCCGCAGTATATGCAGCATATACTTGATTTTCCTAATTTTGCTTAAAAACATTGGGAGAAATCAATCTCTAACATGGCAGGGGACGCCAATCCCAATGGCACAATTAAACTTGTTTCTTCTATTCTTAGTTCCCGAGGAGAAGCGCAAAACTCTAGGATTCACTAAAGGCAGGAAACGTGAAAATTACTGAATTACAACTAGTAAGTACGCGCCTAAATGTCTGCATTCAATCATTTTTAATATACTTTCGTAGTTATTGTAGTGTCGTAAAAATTCCAGTTTGCATGCTGATTTGGCATTGTGTTTTCATGTCACGTGTGTTCTTGCCTTTAATCAACTAATTGTTATTTAGTCTTACTTACGTATGAACATCGAATGCTGCTTTACGTTTTGTTGCAGAGTTTCTACGAAGCATGGAAACCTACAAAAGCATTAGACGAGTTCGGTTCTTATGCGTACATGTTGGTAGTAAGTACATGTCGTTATCTCGTGTCGAGAAAAGGCTAAATATGGCTATTTTTGTATCTTTTCCTTCCGAACTTTCGACATGTGCTGTCCTTCAGGATCGTAGGGAATCCTTGACCAACAAGTCAAATCCTCGGCAGGTAAGTGCAAACAGCGCCAGTAATCTAGACTCATAACTAGGGCTGCATTATGTTTAGTTTTTGATGTATGTCACAAAAGTCTTGTTTCGGCATTTACAGATTTTTCTTATATAACCACTTACCAATAATTGAACATGCTAAGCTTTACAGACAAAATGCATGTTTTGTTGTAGTTTCCGCGGAAACCCCACTAAGTTAACCGGATTTTTTTAATAATTTATGGTTTTGGATTGTCACTTGTCACATGATCAGCGACCTAGTTGTAGTATATTGAGTATTCTAGTTTGCATGGTGACTTGGCGTGTTGCACTTTGTGATTTGCATGTCACATGTGTTCGAATATTAGTTAGCACAATAAGAAAAACTAACTAACTGTTATATAATGTCAATGGGTTTGTGCAACGAATGCTGCTTTGCATTTTGTTGTAGGTGTTTCTTCACCGACGTTTCTGCGAAGGATTACAACCTGCAAAAGCCACATAGAAATCCGTTTATATGTTGACTGTCAAATGTAAGTAGACGACTTTGGAGCAACGATCCTTCTGTCGCACGCCAAGAATAATTATCGCTCATGTGTTCCTTTAGAAACTTGGACCAGTGCTGAATTACAAGACCGTAGGGATCCTTGACCAACAAGTCAAATCAGGTTAGAAGAAACAGCGCCAGTATTTTGAATAAAAATATTATAATTACGACTGCACAATGTTAGCTTTTGCTTTGTGGTTTTAGGATGTCTTTTAGTTACCGCGGAAAGTCGCAGTACGACCGGAATTCGAAGTGGTTGAAGTTAAGTTAACCTATTTTTAGTTTTATATATGGTTTAAGTAGTTTGTCACATAATCAGCGACCTAGTTCTTAATTTTTTTTGCACAGCAATTTGGCATGGTGCACTTATGTTGCATGTCACGTATGTTCTGACAATATGACATTCAATGATAACTAACCGTTATCAATTAGGTTTGTACATAGAATGCTGCTGTACGTTTTGTTGCAGATTGTTAACCAAAGGTTCGACGAGGAACTGGAACCAGCGAAAACCACTGAGATATTTAATTATGTGTGGACTTCGAAATGTAAGTAGACAACCTCGGAGCAACGATACTTATTTCGCATGCCGAGAATAACTATCGCTTATGTTTTGCTTTAGAAACTTCGACCAGTGCTGACTGACAGGACTGTAAGGATCCCTAACCAAGGGTAAGGCACATGCTTAGTATTTATTTAATCCTCAGTCGGCATTATAGGCCTATACAGAATTTTCTCATAAACAACTTGCCGAACACGTCATGAAAAGTCGATCTCTACAGGACAACTAAACTTGTTTCTTGTACTCTTAGATCTCTTATGACTACACAAGACCATGGAATTCACTAATAACAGAAAAACATATCCTCTAAATTGCTGACTTCGAAACGATTGAAGTTAAGTCATAGGCAGCGACCTAGTTATTTAGTTGTGGTATAGTAAGCATTCTAGTTTGCATGGTGACTTGGCATGTTGCACTTCGTGTTTTGCGTGTCACGGGTGCTCTGACTATAAGTTTACATAATAAAAACTTGTGACTATAACAATAATATGTAGTTTAGTCTCAATTACGTTTTAACATTTTATGTTGTTGTACGTCTTGCAGACGATTGTTCATCAAAGTTTCTACGAAGCATGGAACCCTGCAAAAGCAATGGATGAATCCGGTCCATAATCAGGGATGTTAGACAAGTAAACTAACTTAATTAGAGTAGTGATACTTTGCCGCATGCCTGGGATAAAAATCGTTTTTTTTAGAACTTTGATGCCTGGGATGAATATTGTTATCTTTTTCTTTAGAACCGACATGTACTTTCCTGTAGGATAATAAGAATCCTGAATCCTGGACCAGGTTAGTGTAATACAGAGCCAGTAGTCATAACTCTATTTTTGCGTGTTTTTTATTCTCTTAGTCTCCCCTAAAATTGTGGTCGAAGTAAATTATTAAGTATCGGAGTGGAAGCACTTGTGTGAAAACTAGTTTTATTCCAAAAAATCCGTTATTTAGCGTATTGTTTGCTTAGCTTCCCTAAATGCATGTTTCTGTTAATGAATTAAATGAATTGTTTTTAGACATCGTTTGTACTCTTGTGCATCCAATGATGTATACTGCAGAGTACACAGTGATCAGGCAACAAGCAAACAAGTACGTAAATGTCTGCATTCAATCGACATGTTACGCATGTTACTTAAAACGTTTCTATGTAACACTGTGTTGTGTTTTTTGGTACTGCTTTTGCTTTGTTTTTAGAAGGCAACAAGAGCCTGAAGCCAACTACGAAATTAAAGCCAAACCGATTAAAGTTAAGTTGTCTTGTTTTGTTTTAGGTTTTATGTCGTAATTAGTTGACCACACATGGACATTTATAGTTTTTATATTTGTTAGAAATATTTATAGTTAAGCTGTTGTAGTAAGATATGGATTCTAGTTTTGCATGCCTACTTGTCGTGTTGCACTTAATATTTGGCATGTCACGTGTTCTTTTAAGCATCGGTGTGAACGGAAGATAATATGTGGAACTAGGTTTATAAACTAGTAGTATTGCGTTACTTGGTTCTGCTTCTGCTTTTCTTTTTATAGGAAGGCGTCAACAAAGACGTGTATAGATTACTCGGAGAACCAAGAATGTCTTTAAACCGATTAAAGTTAAGTCTAAATGGCGTAAATGGCTTACCGTACAATTCAATAAGTCGCAGTGTAGAGAAAATTTAAGCTTTGCATCGTGTTTGCATGTCACGTGTGTTCTGATTATAAGCAATCTAATTTTTTGTATAAGTTTGTCTAGGTTCCCTAAATGCATGGTACTGCTAATGAATTGTTTTTTTAGACTTTGTACTTTTGTGCATCCAATGGTGGTTACCGCGCACAGTGAAAAGCTACAAGCAGGCACGTAAATGTTTTCATTTAATACACGTTACTTAAAACGTATAGTGTCATACCGTGTTTTGTTGCTTGGTAGGCCTACTGCTTTTGCTTTGTATTTTGTAGGTAGCAACATTCGCGTGAAGTCGAGATGGAGATTGAAGCCAAACCGATTGAAGTTAAGTTACCTCGTTATTTAATTCAATGTCCTATGTAGTTGGTCACCTAGTTGCTAAGCTGTTGTATAGTAAGTTTTTAGTTTCGCATCCTGGTTTGGCATGTTGCACTTATGTTGGGAATGTCACGTGTGTTCTGACCACTATATTGTCAGCCTATGCCTGAACAAAAAGATTAGATATGAACTAGGCTTGGTGCTGTATTTTCCTTTAGGGCTGTTCGATTTCAAATAAATATTGCTGTTCGTGTTGTGTAGGATGGTCAACCAGTATATGTATAGGCTAGGTAATTCTCTTGTTGTAAATTAAGTTGGTGTCGATGTGGAATCAAACTTAGGTGCACACTGGTTTTACCGGGATTTAAAATCCTGGAATTGCTTCTAGCCGCCCTAAATACATGTCACTGCTAATGGATTGTTTTTTAAGGTTTCTTTGTGCTTCCTATAGCAAAAAGGCACGTTAAGTTATCTTTTTTGGTTTTTCATGTTGCAATTAATTGTTTTCATACCTGTTAGGCTGATTTATAGTTAGTTGTTAAGCTTTAGTATAGTAGTGCTTTCAGTTTTGCATGCTGACTTGGCATGTTGCACTTGACGTTGGGCATGCCACGTGTGTTCTGATTATTCGATTGTCAGCGTGGTTGTAGAAGTGAAATAGATTTATGACTGTGCGCTTCTTGGATCTGCTTATCATGCTTTTCTGCTTATGCTTTAGGTAGGCAACAAGACATGAATAGAGCACTCGGAGAACCAAGATTGTCTTTAAACGATTAAAGTTAAGTTCAATTGATATTTGAGTTTTGTATGGTTTAAATGGATTGCCAATTTCCACAGTTAATTTTAGTCTAGCGATAAATTCAGCTTTGCATGATGGTTTGGCAAGTTGCACATTGTGTTTTGCATGTCACCTGTGTTCTGACTGCATCAAAAACGTTGAAATAAGTGTATCGTAACCGTTATTGTAATCTCAACATTTGTCGTCATATTATACATTATAGCGGCACTCATTTTTTGTCGAAGAATTGCAATTCTAAACCATTTTCTAATCTACTTTCAGACACAACGTCACGGTTCATGTCGTTGGTTGCTACACTTAAGAACCGTAGATTTCTCAGAGATGTGAGTATGACAGATAATAACTTCGTAGATATTAACTAGTTATCGCTTCGTAAAACAACATAGTTCTGCGACACAGACTGGACGTACGACCATCTTCTGGGCAACATCAGAACTTGCCCGTGCGACGAGTCGAAAGCAAGAAAAAATGAGACCACTTTCTTTTGGCGTATGCGATCAGGCGATTGCTTCACTGCTCTCGTTTAAGGTGAGTCGTCGACTTATGTCTGTACAGAATCTTGTATGTTGTAAAGGCAACTTATTGATACAGGGACCGATGTGGAGGTAACTTGGTTGCCCACTAGTTGGCTTCTGCGCCGATAACTAAGATGGAATATGGCAAGTCTGTTCGTTTTGTTCGCCGTGTGCGATGTTTAATCTATGACTACATTTCAACAGGTATCCAGCGGTTCAGACAAGGCATTGCGACTTCGAGAGGGCCGAAGAATGGAAGCAGAGTGCCTCGTCGCTCTTAACAGTGAAAAAGAAAAAGAATAATTTAGTAAGTCTAGAAAGACACTACTCGTATTAAACAAAGCTATGAACCACCATTGTCAGTGACAATAATTATTTTAGTCTATCCTAAAAAGTTGTCACATTGGAGACGTTTTGCCGTCGACATACATGGTGTAGTGGTTAGTTAGGGATGTGCCAAAACTGGAAATGTTCTGTTTGGTCGAGCACCGAGCATCTCACTTTAATGCTCGGTGCTCGGCCGAGCACGCTCGGTGGATTATGACGTCACAAAAATCCCCTTTCTACGTTTTAGCTCCACAAGGTCTCTTACGTCACCAGCGGTGTTTTATTAAGCTGTACATGCCCTTTAAGTACGCGTTTTTCCACTATCTAATACATTTGAAAAATCATTCGTTTTTGTTCATAGACACCCTTTAGAACACTAGTTTCGTATGTTAGCAGGGCATGAATATTATACGCTCGGGTCAGTTTTTACAACTGCTCGGTCGAGCACCGAGCATTAAAAACAGCGATGCTCGGTACCGAGTACTCTGGTTCTGACTCGGCTCGGCCCATCCCTAGTAGTGGTACAGTTCCTGTGCGAAGGGTTCGGGTTCGAACGATGAGGTGAACACCTCTAATTACTTTTTAGCAGCCTTGATCTTAAACATGTTGTTGTACATTTTTTATGGAAGGGTAATTATTATGTGATATATAGCAGTGGTCAGCCGGTCCGCGGCCCCGTACCGGTCCGCGGGGAGTTATTTTTCAGGTTAAATGCTATGAAACATGTTGCTCATTTATCCCTGATTTGAGATATATATATGTAGCATGTCGCAATCATTTTGAATGGAAAAAATGTTTTAACTTAATCTCTGATGAGCTTCATGAGACGTAAATGCCTCCAAAAAATTTGCTTGTCCAACACAACACAAATATTCCTCCTATTGCGTCAAACTTCCGAACGATATATTGCGCGATTTCTCGATTTTTTGAGCTTTAAAACTAATTTTAGTTACATGACGTGACGCAATGTTTTGTGTTTAACCTAACCGCGTTTTGAAATTGACAATATGCTGCTATGAACGAATTGCGCTATTTTTTATGTAAAAAGTTACAATATAAATGTGCTTTTTTTGTATATTTTAATCCGTTGAACTAAACCACCTGTCAAACGCAAGCGAAATTGCTTTCTGCAATTAATGTTTGTTTCTTTCATTCTCTTTAGTTCCCGCGGAAATGCGCAAGATCAAGGATTTTACCAGTTGTTGCAATAAGGCTTGATATTGGACGGGTAACGAACATCCGCGTGACGTTTCAAAAGCAAGCGTTCTGAAAAAGAAACCGATATTTCTTGAGCGCGTGCTGACGGTTATTCTTCTCCTCGTGTCGGAGGTGGATGGGCGAATGAGGTATGCAGGTATCTTTATTCTTTTATGATGTAAAATTAGTTTTATCGGATCGATGTGAACTTGGGTACACACTTGTTTGCTTCTGCAACGATACTGATTTTAATAGATTTTAGTAGCTTTTCTAAATGCATGGCACTGTTAAGTTTTTTAAATGCTAAGTAGATACATGGTTGATTGTTTTGTTTTAGGCTTGCTTTGGATTTTCGTGTATCCAATGACGGTTAAAGCGCCGACTGAAAAGTTGATTGCATGAAACATGAAATTTTCTGTTTTACAACAATCTTGCAGGCATGTAAATGTTTAAATTGATTTCCTACAATGAAACGCCTAGGTTTAATGACAAACATGTGAAGATAGTATATCGTGCACATATCCTAGTTTTGCATGTTACTTAAAACGTGTTGTGTGAATTTCTTGTTGCTGCTGTTGCTGCTTTGCTTTATTTTTACAGGAAAAAAGTCGCGTTGGTTATCAACCGGGGTCTATGCAGGTAAATCTGATATTATAAATTAAATTAAGTTGGTAGCGCTGTGGAAGCAAACTTGGGTGCACACTGGTACTAATTCAGCGATTTAAAATGTTGTCTAGGTTTGCTGAGAGCTTTCCTAAATGACACCACTGCTAATGGATTATTTTTGGGGGTCGTTTGTATCTGCATCTAATAACGCGTAGTGAAAACCTAAAGGCAACAAGCAAACAGGCACATTTTTTACAGGTTTTTATTAAATGGACATAATGAAACGCCTAAATTAACGTACGGCCTGTGCGCCTATGACGAGTCAAAAACAAGCGTTGTGGTTGAAGGAAGCAAAAACAGTAAGACTAATTTTTTGTAAACTTTCTTTTGCTGGTTTGAATATGTCATATATATATTGCTTTATGTCTTGCAGACGATTGGTCATCAAAGTTTCTACAAAGCATGGACCAAGCAATGGAGGATCGCGGTTCACAGGTGGTCATATATGCAAAGCTAGTATAGTGTGCAAATCAACTATCTTTACATGTTTCTTAAAGCGTATAGTGTCAATTAAAGTACATAATGTGTTGTGTTTCTAGGTACTGCATTGCTTTGTATTTCGTAGATAGCTACAGTCGCGTAAAGCCAAGATGGAAACTGAAGCCAAACCGATTGAAGTTAAGTCACCTTGTATTTGTTTTTTCATGTCCTAATTGGTTGGTCACATAATTGGACATTTAGTTTTTATATT